>NW_021628879.1:0-15647 GCF_900097015.1 Plasmodium sp. gorilla clade G2
ATCATCATTATAAAGAACATCAACCGATAGTGTATTTGTATTTTCATTTGTATTCATTTTTTTTTTTATCATATCTCTATCATCATTAGATATATCAACAGGAATTTTCACTATAAAATTATCTCATAATTAACTCTTTATTTGTTTCATCTAAATTTAAAATTTCTTTTGAATCATAATAATCACTTTTATCATCAATTTTTTTTTTATATCTTTATATTCATTTAATAAGTTTACATCTTCTTTAGTTCTATTACCATAATTTATATTGCTTATATCATCTGATTCTACTTCTACTTCTTCTACATCTGCATCATTATCACTACAATTATTGTTACGTATTTTATTATTATATTATTATTATTATTTTTTTATACTTTTTTCTTTATTTTTTTTTTAAATTCTTCTTCTTCGCTGCTATATCAGGATTATTATTATCAATATGTTCATCGTCTTCACTATCATCTGCTCTAAATGATAGAAATTTTTCTTTTTATCTTTATCATATGGATCATAATTTTTATTTATTATTTTTTTATTTTTTTTCTATTCTTCTTTTTATTCTTTTCATCTTTACAATATGCATCTTCCTGTTCCATACTACTTTTAATTAATAAATTATCACTTAATGTCTTTGGCAAATGGGTTGCATGTTCAATTAATCTAAGATTATATTTCGGATTAAATGTTTCTTTATTACTATTAACAATATTATCTATAACATTAAAATTTTCTTCTTTCCCTGTTTCTTGCTCTTTTAAATTCTCTATAATTCATTTTTTTTATTAATTTGTCATAGTCCTTTACAGCTATTTTATCAAAATTAAAAGCATTCAAATTTTTTATTTTTATATGATCTAATGCTTTATCAGAGCATGACGATCCATTATCTGTAAATTCATTTAGATTATTGCTGAAATGATCGAAATTTTTAGATGATAATGATCTATTGAGATTATTATAATTATGATCTTCATCATCATAACTACTATAATAATTATCATGATTTCTTATTACATTAATTCTCATTTCTCCCTTATAGGTATTTTCAACACTAAGTTTTCTACTAATAAAATTTAAACTTCTATATCTATTATTATTATTATTATTGTTATTATTGTTATTATTATTATTTATATTATTATAATAATTATAACCACCATATATATTACTCATATTATTATATGTATTTTTATTTAAATAACTATATACATCACTAGTATCTTCATTTGCTGTTAAGTCATTAAGATAATTACTTTTGTCTCTCAAATTTTCATATACACTTCTTTTAGCAATGAAATTGATACTTTCATTATCTTCAAATTTTTTTCCTTTCTTATAATATTCATCATAAGGTAATTTACTAAGATTTGTATTGTTATGTGTATGGATATATATATTATTATTATCATCATTTTTATCATTATTGTCATCATTTTTATCATTATTGTCACCATTTTTTTCATTATTGTCATAATTCTTTTCATTTTTTTCATTTTTTGTACTATTATCTCTTTCATTTTTGAACCCCTCCTTTTCACATACTATATCATTTTCATTTTCCTCATTAGCTTCATTCATGATCCTAGCCTTCATATCACAATTCAATATTTCACTTTTTGAGCTTTATTATTTGTCCTGTTTTTTTTTTCATTAGATGAATAATCATCGAAACTTTCTATAACAGTCTGAGAGTCATAAGCTCTCTCCCAGAAAGATATATCACATGTACGTATATCCTGAAGACATGTATATATATCAGGTAATCTTAAATCGAACTCACCATATTTATTCATCTTCCTCCAATATAGCTCAGGTACAATTTTACTAGAAAAATGTAAAATATTCGTTCCTTTAAATAGCCAATAATTTTTTAAATTCTTTTTTCTTATATAAAAATTATAATCAATCATTTTTAAAACCTTTTCTAAATAGACAATACGAAAAGGATTAGGAGGATATATATTTAAAAATCTATATAACCATTCAAATGTTAAACCTTGAATTGTTAGTATTAATAATACACTACCACTTATATAATAAGCTAATTCTTTTGTTAGTTTTTCATTTATTTTATTTTCTGCTTCTATACGTAATCCTAATACTAATACAATACCACCTCTTAAGCCACCCCATATTAATAACATAATTTCTTTACAATTAACTTCATATCCTATTTTTGAAAGGAAGGGAGTAAATATTAATATCATAACAGTACGTGCTATTAATAAATATACATATGTCAAAGCAATATATAAAAAGAAATATAAATTATCTTTAAAAACATTCTCCATCATTCCAAATGATATAATACCAGATATAATAAAAATACTAGAATTACCCATTAAAGCTAATAATTCTACAATTTCTTTATGTTTTCTTTGAGCTATCTCATCTAATGCTATATGACCATATGCATTAATAAATAATCCATAACATACAATTGATAAAGGACCTGATAAATTCAAATAATATTCAGATACAAAATAACACAAATAACACATTGTTATTGTAGCTAAGCATTGATTATAATAATGTTTTCTATATAAATTTATCCATGCAAATGTAATCATAGCCATACCAATACCAAAAACAGGACTTAAAAATAATAATTTTACAAACAACACAGCATATTGAGATGTATTCGCTTTATATCCTATAGTTAAATAAAAAAAAAATTGAAATAATAACACTGAACTACCGTCATTTATTAAAGATTCTACATGAAACATAGAACTTATTTTTGACGGTGCATCTACAACACCTAATATAGATAACACAGCTACAGGATCGGTAGAAGATAATATAGATGCTAATAAAAAACTACTAGATAAAGGGCTCTGTTCTTGTCTATACATAAAAGAATAATAAAATAATATACCTAATATACCTACTTGTAATCCTACACCCACAACAGCTAAACCTATTCCTCCATATAAAAAATTCTTAAATGCATAATAATTTATATCTTGAGTAGCTTCATATAATAATATTGGTAAAAGAATAAAATATAAAACAGAAGAATCAATATTTCTAGCATTAATTATAGATTTATGTAATGTATTCTCTTCAAACATATTGAAATTTTTAGCTATCACATATGTAATCATTCCATATAAAAACCATATAACTGACACTGGAATATTAAATTTATGAATTTTTGATAATATAAACTGTAACATAGTAGCTGAAATGAAAATAAAACAAAAAAATATTATACCTTCAGAAACTTCGTTAGAAGCTGTTGGCATCTGGTTTTTATTACTATCATCTGAATCATCCAATTCATCATAATCATCATAATTATCTGAATTTTCAATATATGATTCATTTTTCTCTTTATCTCCTCTTTTTCCTCTCGAATCTTTTCTTTTTATTTCTTGTAAAATTCTATATCTTTTTCTTTCACTAAAAGAATAATCAACATCTTTTATATTTCCAAAATTTGAGGATATATCACCAAAAATACATAAATTTTTTATTTTCATATAATTTCTTTTATTGGACATATAACCAAAAATACATAAATTTTTTATTTTCATATAATTTCTTTTATTGGACATATAACATGTGTTATCATTATAATAATAATTATTATTATCAAATGTATCTAAAAAAATATTTTCTATATTTAAAATTCCATCTTTTTTTATATTAAAAATATACATATATAAAAAACTCCCACATTTTTCTTTAACAAAATTATTAATACTAAAAAGAGGCGCTATCCATTTTGTTTCATCATTATTATTATTATTATTATATTCATAAATATATTTTTCTCTCCATAAAGTAACATCATTCTTTTTAAACAAACACAAAAATAATACAATCAATATTATTTTAATTAAGCTAACTGGGTATATTCTTCTCTTCTCTTTTATATTACCTTCCTTTTTTTCATTTCCATAATATAAGCTACTCGTCTCTACATAAGTCATTTTTTCATTCTCATATAAATATTGCTATGTGTGAAAAATATATATATATATCAAATAATATATATATATATTATATTTTTTCATAAAATTCTGTTCTCTTTATAAATCATTTCGTCTTTAACGAAAAAAAATAAAAATAAAAATAAATATATATATTTATATATATATATATTTATATATATATATTTATATATATATATATATATATATATATATATATATATATATTTTTATTTATAAATACATATTATATTAGTACCATAAAATTATATTAAAACGTATAAAAAATATACTAACAAAAAATCATACTAATTCTATATAAAAAAAAAAAAAAAAAAAAATTGTCTAATTTTCGGCATAAATAAAATAAATAAGTACATGAATGAATAAATCTATTATATAATATATATATATATATATATTTATATATATATTTACTTATTTATTGATATACACATTTTAATTTATTATTGTATAAAACACAAAATATAAAAATATAAAAATTTTCAGCTAATTTGAAAAACATAACTAAATTCAAAAATTAAGAGATACAAACATATAAACATATAAATATATAAATATATACATATATATATGTATCTTCTCTTTTTTTTATTTTTTTCTAAATAATATAAAATATAAGTATATAAACTAACATAATAATATATATACTACTAAAAGTTTTTTCTCATATATATATAAACTATACAAAAAAAAAATATATATATATATATATATATATATATACATATATATAAACACCATTTAGATATTTTTATATATATATATATAATATATACGACGTATTCTTAATTCTATATTTTATATGATATAAATAAATATATACATAGTATTTATATTTTAATTTTTTTTTATTTCTTTCTTAAATAAAATGAAAATATTTAAATAGTAACATACACATATAAAAATATGGAAAAATATATAATATATATATGAGGAAGGCAAAAAAAAAAAAAAAAAAAAAAAAAAAAAAAGAAAAATATATATATATATATATATAATAATTAAATACCTTTATTCAAAATAACAAAAAAAATAAAAAAATATATATAAATTATACAAAATAAATATAAAAGTGAAAAAATTAATAAATGTTATTATTATAATTATATATAAATATAAAAAAAAAAAATTATTTTTCATATAATATATTTAAGATTTTTAAGAAACTCCTTGAGATACAATAAAGTGGACAACATATAAAAAATATTTAAACATATTTAATAATAATACTATGTAATAAAATATTATAAAATGAAGAATTAAAACAAAAAAAAATAAAATAAAATAATAAAATAAAATAAAATTATTAATAATAATAATTATTATTATTTTTATTATGTATATTTATATATTTATTAATTATATATGCTATAATAATATTAAAAATCTATACATAAGTATTATTTATATATATAATATTATTATATAAATAAATACATTTTTTTTTTTTTTTTTTTAAACAAAATACTAGGAAAAAAAAAATATATATATATAAATATATAAAATATATTATACATATATATATTAAATATATATTATATGTATGTATATATTTTTTTCTTTTTTGAATAATATGAAGTCTATATTATGTCATATAAAATAAATATTATAATACATATATTAATATATATATATATATATATATATAATGATGCTGTTATTATAATTTTTAATAATCATTTTTTTTTTTTTTTTTTTCTTTTGTTTTCTTTTTTTTTTTTTTTTTTTTTATTATACTATTATAAATGCGATATAATATTAAAATTGTATATATTTATTCATATATAATATAATATCCTTTTATTTTTATTTTCATTTTTATTATTTCTTTAAATAATAGATTACAAAAAATATGAAATGGTTATTTTCTAATATTATGAAGCATATTTTTTAATTTCCAAAATTTAAACAAAATTTATAAAACTGAAAAATTATAAATAAAAAAAAAAAAAAAAAAAAAAAACATATATGTATATATATATAAATATATTTATATTAAAAATATATGATAATATTATATATTATCTTTTTTATTTTTGTATGCATGTTTTTCTGAAAACCATTTAAAACATAAAAAAAAAAAGGCAAAAATCAAAAATAAATTAAATTAATCTAATGAAAAGATATATGGTTTAATATATATAAAATTAATAGTTATATTTTTTTTTAAAAATATAGTTTTATAACTTATACATACTACATAAATAAATAAATACATAAATACATAAATACATATATATATATATATATATATATTTTCATTTATATTTATAATTTTATTGAATTATCAACTTTCTGTTTTTTTTTTTTTTTTTTTTTTTCAAAAAAAACCAATGACTGATATAAAAAAAAAAAAATATAGATAGGAAAATATAATATCTGTATATTATACACATTATTTTATATCTTTGCAGATTTATTTTGTTATATAATGTGTATATAATATTTTATATATATAATATATTTTAAAGATATCTAATGTTTAAAGAAAAATCAAACCAAATGTAAGAGGTGTAATTCATTTTTTATGAACATTTTTTTTTTTTTTTTTCTCCTTTCTTTTTTTTTTCGTGCACTACAATATTTTCAGAATAAAGTACATAAAAATATATAAACATAAATATATACAAATATATATATATATATATATATATATTTATTTATTTTATATATGTTTAATATTCGTGTGTGCGTGATATATATTTATTTAAAATATTTTTCATGTCTTTTGACGTAATTTTTTATTTTCATATAAAAAGGAGAAAGAGAATTAAAACAAGATATATTACTAAATTAAATTTATATATATATATAAAGATATTTATATATACATATATATTTATATATACATATTTATATATGTATTAACTATGACAAGTGATAAACATAGCAATAATTTTTTCAGTGAATTTAATATATATAATAAAAAGAATGCAAAGAAAGTTGTTTATAGATATTTTCAAAACAGAACTCCTAAACAGACAAAGTATATTACTTTATCACTCCTAGTATTTAGTGGGATGTTTTTATATATAACTAATAAAGCTTATGATAGAAATATTTTTTATTTAAACAATGAAGTATATAAAAAGTTGAATAAAAATTATGATGCATCATCACCGGTATGAAAAAAAAAAAAAATAAAAATAAACAATATGTGTCATATTAGACACACACATATATATATATATATATATATATATATATATATCATTTATATATATCATTTATATATATATATATATCCTTTTTCTTTTTACATTTTATTTATTTATTTATTTATTTATTTAATTTTTAGATGGAAGCTCAAAATAGAGCTTTTATGGAAACATTTGTTAAGGCCAAAAGAAAAAATTTAGATTTACAAAAAAAACCATTAATTTCTCAAATAATTGAAATAAATGATAAAGAATAAATTTTTAAAATTAAAAGAAATTTTTTCTAAACATGTGTGATATATGTAAATACGTATATATATCTTATCATTATTTATGATTATCAAAATATATTAAACATGGATTTATATTTTCATATGAACAGTATTGACATAAAGAGCATATGATATTACAAATATATATATACAAATATATATACAAATATATATATACAAATATATATATATATATTTTTTTTTTTAATTCGTTAAAATGTCTTGTTCTTTTTATTATGTATATATTCTTATTCCTTATATTTTCTTTCACCTGAAAAATATTTGGAAAATTAATTATCAAGAATAAGAAAAATAATACCACTTATACGTCTTAGAATATTTCTTTATAATATATATATATGTATAATATATTTATGATAAATATTTTTAAAATTTCTATTTCATAAATTAAATTAAAATATTACACATATATATATATATATATATATATATATATTTAAAAAAATCGTTATATAGGAAATTTTGCTGAACTGCAAAAATATTTTCTTTTTTTTTTTTGTGCACATAATATATAATTATGTTTTTTATTTTATTATAATATATATATTAATATATATTATATATATATTATATATTTTTTAAGTTCTATGTTTTATTACTTATTTTATTTTATTTATTTATTTTTTTTTCTGTTTATTATAAAAACTCATTTAAGCCATATAAGATTTAATTAAAACAAAAATAATTATAGTAAAAGTAAAAATACGAGCACACGTAAAATAATCAAGTACACATATAAAATATATATATATAATATATTATATATATATTATATATATGTGTGCATGATTTATTTATTTATATTTTCTGTACCTTTTTCATGCTTACAATTTTTTTTTTTTTTTTTTTTTTTTTTGGTCAGTCTGAACAAAATGCTTCTCTTATTTTAATATCTTTTTTCTTATTTTTTGTAAGAGAAATATATATAATAAAAAAAAAAAAAAAAAAAATATTAATCCATAAATATGAAAGAAATTATTACTGATTCTGAAGCTCCAAGTAAATAAAGAATTGAAAAATTAAGAATAAAAAAATATACACACAAATATATTATATATATATAATATATATATATATATATGTTATATTTTTTATTAGCTTATAATATTGATAGTGATGATGAAGCTCCTTCTGAATATTTGAATGAAATATATGCCATAAGTGAAGACACCTTTTGCTTTAAAATTATTAAACAGTTAGGAAATGTAAGTATTACAAATGAAATGAAAAATATAAATATATAGACATATAAATAAATAAATATATATATATTTATATATATGTGTGTATATTAATTTATTCTTTACTGTTTATTTTTTTTTTTTTTTTTGTAGGGATATTATAGTCCTGGAAATGGACATAAAATAAAAAGTGCAAAAAAAAAAAAAATAAAATAAAAATAAATAAATAATAATACAATGTCATAAAAATATATTTTTATATTTAATAATCATCTTATTTTTATTTTTTTTATTTTTTATTTTTATTATTTTTTTATCATAGTTATATATTATGAGTTGGGTTGTGAAGACAACATAACAAGTGTAAATGTGTACTTAGGAAAAAATGGTTAATCCAAAAATATAAAATAAATGATACTTAATATGATTAATTCAAAAATATATAATATATACATATATATATATATATATATATATATATATATATATATATATATATATATATTTATTTATATATTTATTTATTTATTTATTTATTTATATTTTATATAGATAAGTTACCTTATATATGCGAAATTGCCGCAAAATGTATGAAAGAAAATGAAGTGTGCATTATACAAGGTCCCAAAGATTTTTCAAGTAAAACAAATATAAATAAAATATTAACATATATATGTATATATTTATTTGTTTATATTTTATTATATATTCCTTTTTTTTTGCTGCCCATCGTTTAAATATATATACATACATATTACATATATTATATTATATTTTTTTTTTTATTTTTTTTTTTTTTTTTTTTTTTGCATTTTAGAGGTTTTTAAAAATTCAGAAATTAAGAACAAATACGATAAAACCCATAATTTTAAAGCAGAATTTAAAAAAGGCTTAAGATATAAACAAAAATGTGTAGACAAATATTCTAGAGACCCATCAATTAATAAATACCAAAAAATTAAAATTAACTCTAATGATATTAATTTGTTAATCAAAAAAAAAAAAATAAACAAAAATAAAAATGAAAAATATATTGAACAGGTAAATATTAAATCGAATTTGATAAAAAATATGAATGACCTCAAAAATAATTGTGATATAAATATAGTAGATTATAATAATGCACAAACAAATAATTGTAATAATAATAGTAGTAATGATAAATTATGCTGTCAAAATGGAACGTCTTTCTTCTTAAATATTGAAGATATAAATAATTTAAAATATAAATTTTTAGAACAATCCGAATTGTGTACCTATGTTATATATTTAAAAGAATTTAGAAGAGTCGATATTTTAAATGATGATAAAACCATTATAAAAGAAATTATTAATGAAGGTAAGGGTATATGTACTCCAAAAAAAAATGATTACATTGATTTTTTTATAAATGAAAATAATAAACAAGAATATATACACACCATACTTGATATAAATAATTTAAAATATAGAGGATTATTTCAAATATTACAACATATGAAAAAAAAAGAAATGTCTAAAATTATACTAAAAGGAAATCAATGTGATCATATAAATCAAACAAATCAAACAAATCAAACAAATCAAACAAATGAAGAAAATAATTATTTATATAATACAATACAAACACAACATAAATTAATAAATATAAAAAAAAATACATCACATGAACATGATCAAATTATAAATGATCTACAATATTGTGATGAGAACAATCAAACAATAAATCATATTCATGTGAATCATAATCATAATAGTAATAATTCTTGTCTAGATAATGATACAAATAATTTAGATACCAATATTATTGAAAACAAAAAAAAAAAAAAAAAAAAGAATTATATATCCAATTAATAGATTATAAAAAATCCAAAATTGTTAACATTAATTCAATTATAAATATAAATACAAGTGAAAAATTACTTTTATATATAAATGAAGAAAAAAAAATATATAAAATAAATAATATAAATAAGAATATACAAACACATCAACCGTTTAATATTCCAACTATAGATAATGAATGTGAACTTATAATTAAAATGACCTTAACACATTTAGATAATACAAGAAAACAAAATATATACTTACCAATTTGTTATACTAAAAATAATAAAAATATAAAACAAAATAAAGCATATTTTATTTATTCATATGGTTCTTGTTTTACATCTCCTCTATGGTTTTTTCATTCTCTACAAAATTTGAAAGAAGGACAACAAATTATTATACCAATTGCAAAAAATAAAAACATGTTTAAACAAAGCCAATTTCTTTATCATATCATATATGAAAATGTAGGAATAACAAACAATCTAGAGAACAATCAAAAGGATAATAATAATAATAATAATAATAATAATAACAATAATAATAATAATAATAATACGAATTATCAAATAAATACACAAGAGAAACAAGGGGCAGACACAAAAAAAAATTTGTACACTCTAAATAGGGATCATGAAAAAAATATAAAAACAAACAATCATGCATACAAACAAAATAACAAACATAAAAACAATTTTATAGAATCACTTATATCCAACAGAAATCAAGGTAAAGGTTTTTATCTTATTAAAAAATTTAAAAAAAATCATGTCAACCAATTTTGTAATGACTTCTTTAAATTGCATCAACATTATATGGAAAAAAATAAACACGAAAAAAAAATGAAAAGTATCAAAAATATTAAAAATATTAAAAAATTATTAAATGTCCATAACAAAATAAACTATTATCATAACTTGTTCATGCATTTTAAATTTAAAAATTTTCATAGAAAAATTATAAAAAGAAAAAGAAAAAATATATCAATAAGCACACAAAATATTATCAATAATAAATTATTACAAATATGTATGACTCAACAAAAAGAAGAAAAAAAAAAAAAAAAAAAAAAACAAGATAAAAATCATAAAAAGACAAATGATCTCTATAAAGAACAATATAAAAAAAAATATAATTCTACTAAAAGTTTTGAAAAAAAATTAAAAAATGTATATTTTGATCGCTTTTTTTATAACAAAGATACTATATTAAAAATAAAAGTTATTAAAATTATTTGTAAAAAAAAAGATCCATGGAATATGAATATATCAGAACAAATAGAAAATATTAAAATTTATAATGATATGGGCAATAAATTTACTCAAGCCAAATTATATTACGCTGCTTCAATTCAATATAAAAAAGCTTTTGATATATGTAGATTTTCAAAAATATATAATTTAATATTTGAAGAAAAAAAAAAATTACAACATATACTTAATGATTATCAAAATAATAATCATACTGAACAAACACAAGAACTAAATTATCAAAGACAACTACTATCATATATTGAAAAAATAATAACTAATTTATCTATTACATTTTATAAAATCAATAATTACAATGAATGTATAATATATGCTGAAAAAGCCTTTATTATTAACCCACAAAATGTAAAAGCTATTTATTGGAAAAATATGTCATATTTAGCTCAAAATAAATATACACAAGTTATTCAAAATTTAAATAATCCTTTTTGTTTAAACAATGAAACATTATTAAAATTATATAATTCAGCTAGGTTCATAAAAAAAAAACATGATACAAATTTTAATTCTCTATTTTATGCTATGTATGATAACAAAAAAATATAATACATAAAGGAAAAGACATATATATATATATATATATCAAAGGTTATATTTAAATTACATTGATGAATATATATTTTTTGTTACTTATTTTTTTATATTATTTTATATTATTTTAGAGTTTTTTTTTTTTTTTTTTTTTTTTTTTAAAGTTCTCTATATGTAACAATATATATATATATTTATTATTTATGACGTTTTAAGGGTAAATTCAAAAAAAAAAAAAAAATTAAAAATTTCAGATATATATTTACAATTCATAAATAATATATATATATTTATAATTAAAACCATGGAAACCATGTTCTTTTTGCATTTTTTAAATTCTTTTTATTCATAGACATTTCCATAAGATCAACTACAGATTTATTTATATCATCTACAGATATATTTGTTATCTTCTTATATTTCATATTTTTTTCTTCATCGTTATATTTATTATTTTCATAATTTTTTACATACTTATATTTATTATAACTGTTTTCGTCATTTTCTATTGCTTCTTCATTTTTTGCATGTTCAATAGTGTATTTTCCATTCTTTTTTTGATTTCTTATATTTTCTAATGCCTTCTGTTCTAATAACTGATGAACATTCTTAAGTTCCACATCATTATATGCAATAGTTATATTTTTCTTATACTTCCTTTTTCCTTTATTATTACAAGAATTATTTTCTCCATGCTTTATTTCTTTTATTCCTTCTATATTTTTTGGAATATCAATCATTTGGTTAATTCTATCATTATTATTATTATTATTAAGCGAATTAATTACTACAACCTCATTGGTAATATTATTGGTACATTCTTTTATTTTATTATTTTCTTCATTCATATCTCTTATATGTATATCTTGCAAATTGTCCATATTTTCATTTACTTCTTTTTCCTCTTTTACTGTTTGTTGTTGCACAATATTATCTTTTTTCTTCCTTTTATATTCACGTGTTCCACCGTTTTGAACCCTCTTCTTATCAACTTCATCATAATTTAAATATTCATTATTATTGTCAGATGACATTTCTGATAAAGACGTAATGTCTTGTAAATCCGAAAAATATTCGTACACATTTATGTTGGACTTTTCATTTGATTTTAATCTATTATCAGCTTTCCTTTTTTCTAATTTATTTTTATATAAAAATTGCACACGACCAAATATTGTACTAACATAATTTTCAGCATTTTTTAATATATTTCGTTTTTCTATATCATCAATATGTAAACACTTTATATATTCATTTATTAATATTTCTTTATTCATTTCATTATCATTTTCTTTTTTATCTCTATTTTGGTGTATATATTTATATTTAATTCTACCTTTATTTTTTTCCATGAAATTTCTATTTTTTTTCTGAACATGTAAGGCAAAAAAATCATCCGAAATAGCTAGATTCAGAAAGTTTTTTATTTCCATTTTTTTCTTTTTAATAGCCATAATGGATGAATAAAAACATAAAGGAAAACTTCCATGTAATCCTTGATATCCAATAAATTCTTTTATATTTCTTGTTAATCTGAATGCTAATTTTTTTCTATTTATATCTTTTTTCATGCTAAAATCTTTATATAATGCTCTTCCTTCAAAATACGCTGATCTGCCTGAACATTTGGATATAACTATATTCTCTAAATTAGTATTAAGTTGAAAAAATACATAATTCAACATGCACAATATAGAATAATTTTTCACAAATTGATCATGGAAAATGCTATAATTTTCTATATTATTATGTATAGAAAAAAAGTAATTTTTCAAAATATCATTTGGTATCATTTTGCATATTGTGTTAAAACTTTTTCTTAAGCTTTTTTTTTCACATTTTCTCAAAATTTTATAAAACCATTCTTCATTGCAAAAATATTTTATTAATTCTTCATATGTTAAAGAACAATAATATTCAAAATTTGATATATGTATTTTATTATTTGATGGACTATTAACATTCATATTAAGATTTTCTCTGTTGGAGGTTTTTGTCTCACCTACTAAATCGTTTTGACACGGGAGCATTTTCAACAACGTATTATATTCGCCCTTACTATTATTATTATTATTGTCATTATTATTGTCATTATTATTGTCATTATTATTGTCATTATTATTGTCATTATTATTGATATTGTTGTTGTTGTGTGTATGTATGTCTTGATCTTCCCTTCTTGTAAAACATGTAATATCATTTTTGAGTTGCATACCATCATTAATAGACATATGCATATTCTTTTCTTCACATTTTAATTTATTTTCTATTTCTTTTAATAATAACTTGTGAAGAGAACTTTGAACCATATTTCGATGATGCAACATTATATTATCCATAGAATATTTTTCATTTTTCATAACAGAAATATATTCACTATAAATTTGATGTAGGGTAATATCATCCTTGGGTTGTTCCTTTAATATAATAGATGGATGTATTTGTGTATTAAAATTTATTTTAAAAGATAAGCCCCTCTTCTTCGTTTGTGAATAATTAAAGAATATATTATTTAATAAAACTTGGAATAACATAAATTTATGCTCAGATTTATTCCTTACATAATTGCGTGGTTGTTGTGTATAATAATAAATATTTCCATCGCTTGTTAAAAAACTAACTTTTTTTAAAATATAATTATTTGACATATTATATGTCACTGAAGAATTTACCTTAATAATTTTGGAAGGAGAAAATGTATTTAAATTATAATGATAATTTAAATATTCTCCAATATATTTCAATCTCTGTTTTGGCAATTCAATAGGAATATCAAATTTATGCAATGCATCACATAAGGTATAAGAACAATCTTCTAAATATTGTGTTTCAATTAATTCTGATAAATATATAGATAACATATATTTCCACTTTTTTAAAAAGGATATAAAATATGATAACATAAAACGTGAATTATCATCCATTGATAATATATTTTTTGAATATTCATTTATAACACTAATATTATCAATATCTTTATTTTGTATATAATTTTTTTTATTTTTCATCTTTGTTGTGTTCAATTTTTCAATACATCCATTTTTTTTTAAAAATTTTATATCCTTTTTAAATTCCTTCCAAAACATATTCATATTTTTAACAACATTTTTATATTTCCTATTATGCATATTTTTATTCTTTTTCAATTTTTTCTTATATCGTTTATACAAAACATTGTTCATTACATTGTTCATTACATTGTGCATAATTTCGTTTATATGTATTTCGGAATTGCCAATGTCCATACAATTATGAAACAGTTTATTTATAAAATGGTACGTTTCTTCAAAAGCTTCGAATTTATTATAATTTAATATTTTATTACACATGTAATCTAATGAAAAGAAAACATCAGAATATTTATTTTTAAATACACTTATTAATTGATCAAAACCATCTATATATATATCGGAAAATTGATAAGTATATTTATTATTTT
>NW_021628880.1:0-15558 GCF_900097015.1 Plasmodium sp. gorilla clade G2
AATTATATATATATATATATATATATATATATATATATATTTTATTGTTTGAGCATTAAATTATGTAACTTGTGCAAATTATATATATTGAAAATTATAAGCATATATAAGAAGCATATATTTTATATATGTGTGCATTTGGGTTTTTTTAAATTAAAAGTAATATAAATAAATAAGTAAATATAAAAATATAAATATAAATATAAATAAACAAACAAACCAAAAAATAAAATAAAATAATTCATAAATAAATAATATATTCGTATATATATATAGAATCATAATAATCACGACATCTGTTATTTTTTTGATGATCAGTTATTATATATCAGTTTGAGCATATGTATTTATATATGATCATATTATAAACATTACAAGAAGGAAAATTTTATTTTGTAATTATTATATTATAATAATTAAAGCTATACATCAATTTTTACAATATCAACTCCTAGTACGCATATGAAGTATATAAAAAAAGTGTACACAAAAGAAAAAGACGTACACGTTTATTAAAATAAGTGCTTATATATATATATGTATATTTATTTATTTATATATTAAATAATATATATATGTATATTTTTATTTTCACTTTTTATATTAATAAATATCATTTATAATCAATTAAGAAAATAATTTTTATACAAAAATTATATTATTCTATATATTTTTTTAAAAAAAATTATATATATTCTTTCATACTTAAAAATAACAACAAAATAATTATATCAACGTTATATTGAATTATTCTTATCTTATTTTATGTTCTATATTATATCATTTTTATATATTGAAAAAAAAAAAAAAAAAAAAAAAAAATTATATATATATATATAACTTGAACTTCATTAAAAATTTTTATTTTTTTCTTTTCTTTTAACTTTTATATATAATTATATCTCATAAAAAAAAAAAAAAAAAAATTGAATATTTATTATATTTTATTTACATATTTGAATGAAAATTTGTTTTTTTAAATAATAATATTAACATATATTATTATTTCAAGAATAAACATACATTTATATATATATAAATATATTCGTATCAGATCATTATATATACATATATTATCTATTTATATATTATTTTCCCCTTTTTTGGAGAATATATTAATATATTCGAATCAATTATCTACGTAGCGATATCTCTTTCCTTTATTCTGTTAAGTGTAGCTTCTGGAAAATAACAAGATGTCCAAGGAAGACTTGCGCAGTTATGCGTGTAAACGCATTGATCCAAAAAGTCTTAATTTGAAGATATTTGAAATAATGCGTAGAAGGCAGATAGAGAAACAGAGACGCAGCTATTTAAAGTTGTTGTTTTATATTTCCTTGAGTGTTTTGTTATTTATATTAGGATATACTTTATTGATGGTAAATAATATTTAATATATATGAAAAAATGAACTACATATAAATTAATAGATTCATATATATGTATATATATATATATATATATATATATATATATATATATATATATATGTATGTATTCTTCATTGCAGTGTACTGAATATATTAAAGGAAACATATTCCTTTACCGAAATAGCAATTCTTATTATTCTAGAAGCCTCTCAGAATTAGTACCTGTAGAAAATGGATCTTCAAATTGGTATCATTTAATAAAAGTTGAAAATGATTACAGTAGTTTAAATAGAGATTCACATGAGGAACCTATCAGGAAGATTCCATCAGTGAAGGTCAATGATTCTCAAGATAAAGAAAGTTGTTTGTTTTATAATGAAAATAACAAAAAAATGTTTGATAATACATGTATTAATCTTGAAGATGTATCATTGCCTTTATCCAAATTCGAATTAATGGATATTATTGATAGGTTAAATGAAGATATATCTAAAAAATATATTATGAGCTTGTGGTTACAAGCAATGGCCTTATCAAACGATTTGGTGTATATTGTAAAATCTTTAAAATACTATATACGTTTTTATAGGAATAAGATAAGAAAATGTGTTCATTTAACTACTAATGGTAATTATTATACTTCGAAAAAATGTAATGATGAATTAGCTAAAAAATTATTACAAGATCAAATGGAATATAATACAAAATTATATAAAGTGATAATTATCAGACACATGTAAAATAATAACATTTATTATATAAATATAAATATATATATATATATATATATATATATATATATTATATCAATTTGGTACGAAATACTTTTGAAGTAGTGCCATTTACACAGTAGTATATTTTGTTTTTTTTTTTTTCCAACATAGGATGCAATAAAAATAAAATGATATCCTTATATATTTATATTTATATGTATAACTAAACGTGATTTATTATACATATACTTATACATATACATATACATAAACATAAACCTATACATATACATCTACATATATATATACATATATATATACATATATATATATACGTTTGTGTGTGTGTGTATCTATAAGTGTTTTATTATTCTTATAGAAACTGTGCGTTTAATTTTTTTTTTTTTTTTTATTTACAACATTAATTATATTACGTAGTAGTATTTTTTTCACGATAGTGTTCATATTATTTAGACATAATATAAACATAAATATAACTCATGTAAAAATATATATTAAACAAGAATATAAACGTTTATTATATTATATAATGTTGAAAACACATAAGGAAAAAAAAAAAAAGGAAAAGGAAAATTAATTTTATGAGATATATATATATATATATATATATATATATATATAATTTCAAAGTAAAAAAACTGAATAAAGTTATATGATTTTTTTATAATTATTTTACCTTGAAATATATATATTAAAGTTATATTTATGTTCTCTATTTTATTTTATTTTTTTCTGATTTATTAATATTGTTCGATATCAAAATTTATTTAGTATTATTATAAGAATGGGAATTTTTACTTTTTAATACGAAATAGAGAATTTACAAATAGTTAGACTATTTTCTTGTTCTTTATTTGTCGATACATATTTATAAAATTTTATTTTTCAGAATTTTACGTTTTTTGTATTGAAATCATTGTAACATATTTGTTATGAAATTTGTTTATTTTAATGTCTTTTTAATTTTTGTCCTATGCAATTTTTGTTTAATATAGTTAACAAAAAATAAGGAGGCATATAATAGAAATATATATATATATGTATATTAAATGAAAAACATATTTTTTCTTTTTAATACACAATAAAAAAAACATATATGTATATTTAAGTAGGTATATATTTTTGAACCATTTCTTTTTTTTCCCCCTCTTCTTTATTTAAATCCATAAATTTTCAAAACATATTTTCTTTTTTTTTGGTAAAAAGTAGAAAAGATTTATTTATATTTTTTTTTTTTTTTTGGAAATATACAAAAATATAGGAATTATAATTATATACAGGAAAATTAATTTTGTTAAATGATATATTCTTATTTTTTATTCATAATACATATTGATAAAAATTGGATTCTTTTTTTTTTTTTTGGAAATTACAACTTTTCCAAACACATTAAAAAAAATAAAATAGAATAAATGTGTCAACCTCATATATGAATAAATTAATTATAATACACATATTATATTTAAAAAAAAAAAAAAAAAAAAAAAACTCTTAAATTAATTGTACTTAAGTAATAAGATATATTCATTTTCTTTTTTTTTGTAAAATAGTTTGTGAGTGTATATAAATATCAATATCCCTCTTTAAAAATAACAAATATTATATATATATATATATTAATTTGTGTAAATAAATGAATTTAATATTACGTGTGTATGTTATATCAAACAATTTTATTTAAATCAGTGTCAATAATTTTTTAAAGAACTAATAGTAGATAAATTAATATCGTTTATTCTTTAATTACCGAATATTAAAAAAAAATGAAATTATTTTTTATTAATATGTGGTGAGGCATTATGTTTATAGATATGTTTTTGTAGAAATTTACATGCATATTATATATATATATATATATATATATATATATATATATATATATTTTGTTGGATAAAAATTATTACAATGATATAAAATATATATATATTTTAACATATATATAAATATATAATGTGAATGTATTTTATTTTTTCTGTATGAATTTTAATAAAATATATCATTTTTATAAAATAATATATATTTCTTAATTATATATAATATATTCTTTGTAATATATAAGTAATTGATTAATATATATATTATACTAATAAAAATTATTCCAAAATAAATAGGAAGATATTTGTTCCTTAATATTATGAAAATATTTTATTCAAATAATTCGTAAATTTAAAAAAAAAAAAAAAAAAAAAGAAAAAAGAAAAAAAAAAAAAAGTTTAATTACAAAGAATAGAATTTTTATTTTATTGATTAATTCTTTTTTTTTTTTTTTTTTTCCATTATGTATAAGAAAAATAAAAATACGTATTTTTTACGGTGTAATAATATATAGGGATTATAGGGTTTTCCATTAAATATAGAAAAAAAAAATAAGGGGAAATACTATGCTTGTATAATAAAAAATATGAAAAAAAAAAAAAAAAAAAAAAAAAAATTACTTTTCTTTTTTTCATTCAAATAAAATATAATATAATATATTTAAATATAAAAATATTTCATTTATTTATATATATACATACATAAAAAAAAAAAAAATAAAAAAAAAAAAAAGGTTCATCTTATATAATATATATATATATATATAGTATAGACTTCCTTATATATACCCCAAGGGTGAAAATATAAATAAATATTAAAATGATATAGAAATTTTTTTTTTTTTTTTTAAATATATAAGTAATACATTTTAATATATATTAATATAAAAGTAAAATAAAATTAAAAATATATATATATATATATATATTTTTCTTCGTATTTTTGCGTTATTATAATTAAAATGGTGTACGTCTTTTTTCTAGTTATTAAAAGTTTCCTCATTCTATTGAGTACAACAAAGATGTACAAAACCAAAAATATAATAATAGGGAATTATTTAAGTATATTTTATTGAAAAAAATTAATTTTTAAGGATATCGTTTTTCTTTTTTTGAATGAAGAATATATATCATTGCGTTATATTAAAGAAAAATATATATATATATATATATATATGCTCTTATTTTGCAAAAAAAATTGCACATCTTATGCAAACATCGTTTGTATTATATATATATATATATATATATATATATATATATATATATATTTATATGTGAACAAAAAAAATATTATTATAAATTAATAATATATATATATTTTCCTTTAATATTAATCATATATATTTTAATATCATTTAAAAAGTTTATAATTTTAATAAAATAATAAAGTAGAAAAATATAAAAAATATTTTTTTCATCTTTTTATTCCTATTAAAATAACTTTTGTGTGATTATTATTTTTTCTTATTTTACAAATTGAATTTGATATATGTATAAATATATAAAAATGATAGGAGCTAATATTATCACATTTCTGAAGAATTTTTTTATTTTAATATGTCTTAAGGAAAGCTGTATTGAATTTTTATCTTTGGATGATAAAAACACGAACTCTTTGAAAAGGTTGATGTTGCTTAAAACCTTTATTTGTTTTTCTATGTATTCAGTATTGATCTTGTTTGTATTTTTATTGGTAAAGAATAAAATAAATATAATGCATATATACATATAAATGAATATAATCGTATATATTTTTTTTTTTTTTTGTTTTATTTATATTTATTATTATTATTATTATTATTATTATTTTATTTATTTTTTTTTTTTCTTTATTTCAGATATGTTTAATTATGAAAGAAAAGGTGCCTCCATATTTAAAGCAGATTAGTACATGCTTAAATGCTATAGTACAGAATGAGGAGGTAAATGATGAAGAATCAGAAGAATTTAAAAGTACAGTAGATGAACCTATAATTCAGGAAAATAATGTAGTTGAAGTTAAAAATGAGAGTGAACATCATATTTTATCAGATAGTTCTTTTGATGAATCTCGATATTCTTTTTCTGAAAGTATATTTTCTTCTTATTCTTCTAGTCGTAGTTCTGAAAGTGTTTTAATAAATTATCCATTTAGGCCTTTTTCAATATATAGAAGCAAAAGGGATATATATGAACTTTTAAATTCTTTCTATGAATTGCCAAGTGAAACTGATATTATGCGTATATGGTATAAAGCGTTATATGTGGCAAGGTATTCAACTGAAATGAAAGAGAATTTAAAGAATTATATGTGGTGTTATTTCTCAAAATATCCCAAAAATATAGTACGTAAATATAGGGAATGCATTAACTTAATTGGAAGAAAATTTTCTAACGAAATTTCATTTAGAATGTATCCTTATATAATAAAATATAATAGAAGATTCAGAAAATTAGTTCAATCAAAAGCACAACTATATGTTATTGTAAATTTTATATATAATTTTACAGAATTGTTGGATGCCATGAAAAAAGAAATATATTGTAAATACAAAAGGGACTGTTTTAAATATATTTGTGTATATTTCGAAAAATAAAGTATAACAATTACTTTTTAAAATATATTAATAAATTATAAAATGATATATTATATATATATATATATATATATATATCAGAAATAATTTACGTACACACATATATATGTGTGTGTGCCTTTTTATTTATATTTTTTATTTATTTGAATAAATATATTTGTATACTCATATATTTGGTATACGACTTATTATTTTATTTTCATATTTTTTTTTCTCTATGTGATATATATGTAAAAAAGAAAAGTACGTTTATATATAAGTAAGCATGTAAAAGTTTTACATATATATATAAAAACTAATATTAATATTATAATAAAATAAATCATACATAATATATAAATATATATATATATATATATAGAATATTATAACTTGAACTTTTTCCTACAAATATATTTCATATATATATATATTTTAGGATAAACTCTGAAAATATGGTATAAATTATAATACCATACTTAAACAATTTTATATATACTAATTTCCTTGTATTATAAACCATATTTTATAAGGTGTTACAAATATGTTTACATTTTATTTCTTTCACATATTATGCTTATAAAAATGTCTAATTTATTTTATTGTATTTAATTCTCGTGTAACATGTTACTATATATAGAATTTTCAGGTTGTTGTTCCAAAATGTTTTTTTTTATCTGAATGAATAATATTAATATATTTAAATAAAAAAATATATATATATATATATATATTATATGTTATATTTAAAATTGTTATATTTATAATATTTTAAAATTTAATAAACATTTTATAATAACTTTCATTTTTATAATTAAATTTATGTTATATTTTGATATAAAGATAATAGACATATTAATATTATGCTGGATTTTATTTTGAAATAGATAAATATTATCATTATATATATTATATATATATATGGATGGTTAGAATAATTTATATTATATTTTATAAAAATATACTTATGTATTATTAGAACTTATTCTATATAATAAATTTATATGAAAATATTTACATTAATTTTTTTATACTTTCTATAAAAATTATAATAATACCATTAAGATTATTCTTTATTTAGTTTAAAAATGAAAATAAAAAGCATTTTATGAATTATTATTATTTTTATTTTTTTATATGATAATAGATTATATTCTATATAAAAAGGAATACATAAATTAATATATATATGGATGTGTTCTAAAAAGTAAAATTATAATATATGGAATGAATATATAATATTTATTATCATTAATTTTTAACTATTTTATTCTTATAAAGGTGTCTATAAATAATGTTATTAATATATATATATATATATATAATATTTATATAATTTATAAATAAAATAAAAATAATGGATAATTACATTTTACAGAATGAAAAAGCATAAATATATATATTTTACAATGTCTTTTTAATTTATTATTTCCTATATATTTTATATTTTAAGGGTTAATATTTAATATAAGAATTATAATTATTATTCTATTTATTTTTATTATATGACAAAAAAAGAAAGAATATCTTATAATATAATAACATATTATATTCAAAAATATATTGTCTTTTTCTTTTTATTAAAATTTTATATTATTTTTTTTTATTAAGTTATATAATATTATATGTATTTTTTATTAATTCAACGACATGTAGATATAACATATGAGGTATTAAAAAGAATTATATAGTTCTAATATAAATTTTTTTTTGTTTTTTCTTATATATATTTATTAAATTGTTGATAAAGGAAATTTCTATATAAAATAAGCATTTATAATAATATAATTTTCATCGTTAAAGAAAAGGATTTTCTCTTTTTTTTTTCTTCTTTTTTTTAGTTTTTATAAGGATTATTTAAAAAGAAAAAATTCATTATTTGTGTATTCTGTAAAAAGAAATTTATAATTATTTATTAAAAAAAATAAAATGAAAAAAAAATATATATATATATATATATATATAATTAGAGAAAATATATATTTTCACATATAGTTGAATATTTAAAAAATAAAAATATACATATTGAATACAATATTTATTATATACTTTTTTTATTTTTATTTTTATTTTATGTAATGCATATAAAAATATTTACTATAATTTTTTTAATCCCAATATAAAAAATGTGATATTATAAAAAAAAAAAAAAAGGAAAATAAATAGTAAATAATATAATAATTTATTATCCTATGTAAAACAAATTATTATATTAATACTTTTTTATATTTCTTTTGTTTTGTATGATGAGAATATTTTGATTATAATATATTTTTTATTTGCTTAACACTTATATTTATTAAGAATAAAAAGTATTCATAAGTGAAACATTAAAATATATGAATATAAAATATAAAAATAAACATTGTGAAAACAAAAAAAAAAAAAATAAATAATTATATATAATATACATATTATATAATAAATTAAATGCTATTCGTAAATAGTAGAATATAATAATATTTATTATTAAAAGGAAAAAAAAAAATATTTTTTTTTTTTTTTTTTTTTTTTTTTTTTTTTTTTTGTTTTGTTTTTTTAATAAAATTTTTCTTTTATAACAGAAGGAATAAAATTATAATTTGTATTTATATAAAAAAGAAAATATATAAACAAATAAATATATGAATATATATAAATATAAGCATATAAAAATTATATTCTCTTCATCTTAACATCACCGATACATAGATTATCATGAAAACTATCTACATATATATAAAACTAAATATAAGGAAAATATAATTTTACTGAGAACATATAAAGATAAATAAATAATATATTGTATATATATTATATATATATATACATATATTTTTTATTTTTATTATTTCTATTCTAGAGAAAATAAATATTAAAAAGAAAAAAAAATAAATAATAATCATAATAATAAAGTATGCATTATAAAAAATAATGTTAGGAATAATAAATACAAAAAAGGAACAATTATTATTTTAAATATAAAAATATATATTATATTAAATTTTTTTTTAGTTTAATTTTTTTTTAAATAAAATAAAAATTCTAAGGTAAATATTTTTTACTTTTATATTTAAAAAATAAAATAGGTTTTATTTTACCATAATAAATTATATAGTTGTGTATAATTTACATATATATATATATATTTTTATGTTGTTAGAAAAAAAAAAAAAAAAAAATATGTGAAAAAATATTTATTTAATTTTTTTTTAATGAAGAATTAATATTATTTTTTTTGTATTCATAAAAAAAGAAAAATATATATTTATATATTATATATAAATATATTTATATATTTATATATGTATACTATTTAAAAAAATATGAAGAGTTTAAGGCTATCTAACTATTGTTCCTTTAAAAATATTCTTGATAAAAAGAATAATACGAACTTAATTTATTCTACAAAGAGTTTTTACGACGAATATAATGATGAAAATGTAAAAACAGGTTCTTTTTTTTATGCGCATAAATTTAGACGTTATATGTTACCTATTTTGGGTATACTGTACATAATAATATTGGTAAACATTCAATATATTTAATTCATTTATTTTTTTATAATAAAATTATTTTTCTTGTACATAAAAATAATTATATATATATATATATATATATATGTTTATTTATTTATTTTTTTTATATTTATTATTGAATATATTTTTTTTGCAGAATTTATTAAATACTAAAGGAATATTGTCCAATGATATACAATGCAGTTATACATTTTCAAGGAATTTGAGTGAGAAAGTAATAGCAAATGATAAATTTTTTAAAAAATTAAATAAACGAAAACTAAAAGTGTTAACTAAGAATTATGAAGAGAGTATAAAAAATTCATTAAAAAAGAAATTGGATACTCAAAAAAATGATGTATTCAATAAGTATCCAAATATATTTAAGGATTTATTGAAAAGTAACATATGGAAACAATATGAATTAACTCCATATATATTAACTCAAAATGGAATATATTTAAATAAATATGATCCTGAAATAAATAAGAAGATTATTTTATTAAATGAGGAAAAGGGGAAAATGCGTAAATTGGATTATATTTTTTCGCTTGCAATAAATAACGAGAGGCTTAAATTTAATTTTTTAAGTGAATATTTTAGTGACGTTTATTCTGATTTAAGAAACAAATACAAATCACCTCTACATTATGCAAAGAAAACATTTGAAGAACTAAATAAATTTGTTTATATAGGAAACAAATATGTTGGAAACATATGTAATAATGCTTTTAAAAAATGGTTTAAAAAAAATGATCATTTAAATATCAGAGAATTTAACATACTTCTTATGGCATGTAGGTTATTATGGAGAAAAACCTTAACAAAAATAAAAGAAGAAGGCAAAGAGTGTCTTACTAAACCTTTTAAAGCTTTAGATCTCGAAAGGATAAGATATAAGGCCAAAGGTGGTAATCATTTGTTATTTAATGCTAATGAATTTTATGAAAAGAACCCACTTTTAGTCACTTACAAAGACGCCAATTTCCTTAATTCTTTAAAAAATCTAAAAATTGATTTAGATGAAAACTCTCGTGATGAAGAAGAGGAAGCAAAGAAACTAAAAGAAAGAGATCAACAGTTAATAAAAGAAAACCAAAAGGAAATCCAGGGAAATGCAGATGCAGATGCAAATGCAAATGCAACTACAGCTACAGCTACAGCTGCAAGTGCAACTGCAAATAATGACAATGAAGATTCTGAAAATTATGATGATTATGAAGATTATGATGATTATGATGATTATGAAGATTATGATGATTATGAAGATAATGATGGTTATGAAAATCACGATGGTAATTATAATAATGATGGTTATTATAATAATGATGGTTATTATAATAATGATGGTTATTATAATCATGATGGTTATTATAATCATGATGGTTATTATAATCATGATGGTTATTATAATCATGATGGTTATTATAATTATGGTGGTTATGATAATTATGAAGGTTCATATCCAACACAACAGGGGATATATAATTCTTATTATGTATATGAAGAGCCATTTACATTAACCCGGGAAATGCTGGAACACATTGAAAAAACAGTTGAAGAAAAAGTAGAAAGAGAAGTTGAAAAGAGAGCTGTAGAATCAGTTGAAGAGAGAATGAGAAAAACGTTTGTAGATGAAATAAAAGATAGAAGATTAAAAAAAGTACGATTTAATATATAAATAAGGTTATGTTTAATAAATAAAATCAAAATATAAAATAAAATGAAATATAAATGATGAATAATATGGCACACACACACACACACATATATATATATATATATATATATATATATATTTTGTTTTTGTTTATTTTTCTTGTAATTTTAATTAATCTATTTGTATTTTAACATTTTTTTTATATATTTTCCTTTACAAATATTCATAAAAAAAAATACATATAACCCAAATAATATAATTAAAAAAAAAAAAAAAAAAAAAAAAAAAAAAAAAAAAAAAAAAAATAGAAAGTATTTCTGAAAAACTAAAAAAGGAATAAAACAAATGGACATTTAATCCTTTTTACAATATTATATATATCAATAATGTTTTACATAATTTCATATATATGCAATAAAATTGTAGAATTAATTATTTAAAGTTAAATTATATTTGTATTCTCTTTTTTTTTTTTTCTCTCTATTTTTTTATTTTTTTTTTGTTTTGTTATCAAACTAATAGTTATTCCTTTTTATTAATTATTAATATATATATATATATATATATATATATATATATAAATATATTTTTTTTATAATAAAATGTTAAATGTTTAAGTGAATATTATATAAAAACATTTTGTATTACTAAATGTTTAACTTTTGGTAGCTAAAAATTTTTCTTATTGTAATTAAAAATTAAATTTTTTTTTTTTTTTTTAAATTTACGTTGATATATAATTGGATTATATATATATATAATGAATAAAAATGAATTTTTATATTTTTATATTGATACCTATATAAGCACAACCTTTTGCTCATATTTACTTTTTTATCAACGAAAAAAATACGGATAATTATTAAAAAAAAAAAAAATATATATATGTATATATTCATATATTTATATTATTTTATATATTTAGAAGAATTATTTATCAAGATAGAATTTCAAAACATATATATATATATATATATATATAAATTCTTCAGTGTATTTATGTTGAAAAGAAAAAATTATTTATATCATTTTGTTTTTAAATTCAATTGAAATATATATTATTTTTTTCTATTTTTCCTTTTTCTTTTGTTTTGTTTTGTTTTGTGTTCTTTTTTTTTTTTTTTTTGCTTTTGTAAAAAAAAATAAAATAGAAATAATACGGTATTCTCATTTGTTTATTAATTTTCTGTAGGTTTCTTATTTTATTATGTGTAAAAAAAAAATACATTTATATATAAAAAAATATGAAACAGTAACATAAGTGAATACATGAAATGCATATATTAGGGAATGAAAAAAAAAAAAAAAATGATACTAAAAAAATATGTTCAAAATATGGTCTTCTTAATGATGCATTACATAAAAATTGGGAAAAAAAAAAAAAAGGACATATTCTTTTTTTTTTTTTTTTAATGCTATAGGTACATGGAATCATAACGTGGATATATTATGTAGAAAATATAATATATGTTGTATTTTAAGTATCTATATAATTTAATAAATTGTTTAAAAAATACTTATAATTTAAGGAAATAAGGAAACTATATATTTAATAATATATTATTTTAAAATAATATATATATATATATATTATATATGTCATATATGAGATATTTATATATTATAAAAAAAAAATAAATAAGTTTAATTCGTATGCTTATAATCAATTCAAATTTGTGTTAATTTATATTGTATTTTAAAAATGATACAAATTTAACAAATGATTTCATGACTTCATATAATTTGAAAAATAAATTTCCTTATGAACATATTTATAAGATATTTTTATTTTCTTTTTAAATATGAATAAAATATTATGTATTAAAGAATATATGTATATATATATTTTTATATTATTCTTAAATATAATATTTTCCAAATTTAAGGTTCAATATATAAATATATGTGTATTCATTCTTTTATATATATATAATTTTAATTATTTATTCGTCATTAATATCTATTACGAGAACAATTTTTTTAATAAGTATAATACTTATAATTAAAATGTATATTATATAAAATTATTATTATCTGTATAATCAATTTATAAATAGAAAAAAATTAAAAAGATATATTATCTACTAAATGAATGTTGTGAGAAGTATTCCAAAATCTAAAATAAGAATAAATCCTTCAACGTATTCTTTAATTTTTTCCCTCTTTTTCGAAAGGCTAAAAGATTATGTTATAAATAGAATAAGAGAGGTAAAGACTTCTGATAATCATAAAAAAGCATGTAGACATTTAAACTATGAGATAGATGAAGCACAAGAACTGTTTACTACAAATGACACACTTACTATTCCTAGATCTGCCAGACAAAATTCATGGAAGAAATATATTGAAAAATATTTAAAAGATACGTTGCCTAAAAATTCTGAAAATAAATGCAAAAGAATTTATCCTTTTTATCAAAGGATTCAAAGAAACAGAAGAAAAATGTTAGAAGATTATTGTGAAGAAAGGGATAGAAAAAAAGATGAAGTAATGAATTCAAATAATTATATGCAATCTTGTTTGGATTTTAATGGATGGGTTATTACGAATGAAAACGAAATTACTAGTGCATTTGATAATAATATACATGGTTCTAATAAATTTAAGGAACCGTATCATATAGACAATACTTGTACGTTGAGAAATGCTTCTACATTATTTAAACTAATGGACTGTACAAAAAATGAGCAAGAAGAGGATTCAGATAAACCTGAAAATGAGGATGACAATGATTCTACTCAAGAAGATCCAGACGTTGTTGAAGATAAAGGTGAAGATAAAAAAGAAGAAGAGGAAAATGGTGGTGATAAAGAAACACCTAAAGATAATGAAGATAGAATTTATAGAAACGAAGATTATAATTTACATGAATATTCTGATTTTCCTTTATTGTTTAATTTCGGTTTTCATAAAATAGCATCTGAAAATACACTAATTTTTCCTATGTTAACTTTTGGTATTAATACTATATAAATATATATATATATATATATATATATATATATAATTATTATAATCGCTTTTTTATATTATATATTATATTAAAAAAAAAGAAATATATATTATAATTATTACTTAAATTAATGTTTAAATGTGTTTCATATAAAATATATATAATTTTATTTACCTTTATTATTTTAGAGAGATTTAAGAAGTTATTTTTGAATTTTTTTAAAATGGGAAATTCAAGTATTATATCCTTAGGAGAAAGCATTAGAACTCCTATGAAAATAGATATTATCAATGATAATATTCGAGTCCAATCAGATTCAGATCCTCCTACTTCGACGCCTCCTCCTAAAATTACACCTACTGGTAATCCTCCTATGCAAGTAACACCATATCTTATATTTATTCCTATAGGTTTGTTAATTCTGCTTATTTCCATTATACTGAACATAATTCGCAAAGTAAACAAAAAAAAAAAAAAGAAAAAAAAAAAGTAAATTATATAATAGAACCTCTTTTTATTATATATTATCTATATTTTTTTATGTATGTGCATTATTTTAATAATAAATATATATATATTTTTTTCTATTATAGAAAAAAGAAATGATACCAGCGAGAATAGAAGAAAAAATTAAAGTAAAAAATGTGGTTCCTTCTGCTGTGTATATAAGAATAAAAGAATTAGAAAAGTTACGTGAAGAAGTTAGGCAAAGGGAAAAAGAAAAATTAAAAAAAAAAATATACGTTAAAAAAAAAGTTGAAATTATAGAGGATCCTTATAAAATTAAATTATTAGAAAGAATGAAATGGTTATGGAAAACTATTATAGAAATACATATGTTAATTTTGGGAGAACAAAGAAAAGCAGAATGGGAATTTAATAAAGGAGATTTTTTAAATATATGTATTGATGAATTTTCAAGGCAGGAAAAAAAATCAGATATAAATGTAATATCAAGTGATTTGTTATTTG
>NW_021628881.1:0-15541 GCF_900097015.1 Plasmodium sp. gorilla clade G2
TTTTATTTAAAAAAAAATTTCTCATTTTTTTATTTATATTTTTAAATTTTTCTGAAATTATTTTATTTCTTTTTTTTTATATTTAAAAAAAAAATTTCTCATTTTTTTATTTATATTTTTAAATTTTTCTGAAATTTTTTTTTCATCTATATATATATTTCTTTTTTCTTTCAACAAATTTATTCTCATATATTTATTCATCAAATATATTCCAATATATACCTTATATATATATATCTAATTTTTTTTTTCTTACTATATTTCAATATAAATATAAAATACATATATATCCACATATAAAAACCCACACATACATATATACATATATATATAAAACATATAAAAACATACAACTACACATATATTTCTTCTTACCTTCATAAAAAATAACAAAGCAATAGAACCTAATACAACTCCTATTCCAACGGGAAGAGTGGAAGATAATATGGGGGTTTCGGATGGTGTGGGTGGTTGTGACGGGGTTGTACCACCAGGATGTGAAGGATTTGGTCCAGGGTTTGATCCTGAATCTGGCAGAACAGGTGGAGCAGGTCCTGGAGCAGGTGGAGGTACAGGTGGAGGTTCAACGTTTTTTGTACTAGATGTATCCTGCTTTTGATTTTGATTTATAGTATTTTGTTTGATTAATGTTTTAACAAATTGTTGTTCGTCCTGGTTTTTTCCATATAATTTTTCTAATTCTTCAAAAGTACAGTCGCAGTCGGGACATCTTAATTTGACATAAGAATCTGCAGTTGATGGCCATTCTTTATATTTTCCATTATTCTTTTTATCATTCTTATATTTTTCAGATAGATTTTCCCATTCTACTTGTCTATTATTACGCCAATTATAATATTTATTTCTTAATTCTGTGCAAGAAGTATCTTTTATTTGATCCATAGTTTTAATTTGGTTTGTACTAATGTTGCTTTTACATTTCGTAATTAATTCTTTCACTTCTTCTACTTTTTCTTTACAGAAATATTGAGCCCATTCTGTTAACCATCGAAGAAATTGATCTTCTTCATCAATATTATCATGTGATGGACAACTAGTTGATGTTTTCCCTGTTCCAGTATAATGACACATCATAACATTCCAAACTTTTTTTTTATTATTTTCCCACCAATTTTGACGTTTTTTTTTTATTTCATCATCAATTCCATTATTATTTTGGATAGAATGTCTATTTTGTTTATTTTCTTTTTCCTGGATCCTTTTGAATATTTCTTTCACTTTACCTGAACCCATATCATCATCTAACATATCATCACCTTTAATAATATTTCCTATATCTGCAAAACTATATTTCATTGCCTCAAGAGCTTTTTGTTGATCATTACTATATATTTCCCATAAATTTTTAGCTTCATTGTATGCAGCATCAAGAATATGTTTCTTAAATTTTTTTTCGTCATTTACCCTACCAGCATATTGTTTAATACTTTTAAAACATAAATGTCTTCTTCTAGGAGGAACCATAACAGCATCATAGTTGCTTACTTTTTTATTTACAAAACTACTCGTCCATTCTATCGGATTTCTATTAAATGATTTGCTTGGGCACCTATATGTACCATTTTTACCATATTCGTCACAATGGTTTTTCTCAACAGGACACTGATCCACTTCTTCAAATTTTTGTGCACAACCACAATGGTCTTTAAAAAAATTTGGAGGTGTTTCAAAAGCATAATTTTTACCATTAGATGTTTTTTCATCAAAGGTGAATTTTTTGCAATTATTTCCTTTATCAAGATATTTATCAAGAGTATCTGGAGGTTGAGTTTGTTGTGTTTGTTGTGTTTGTTGGGTGTTTTGGATGTTTTGGCAATTTTTTTGTAATTTTTCTACAAACTTTTTTGTATTTTCATCAACACTATTAGGTTTTTTTCCAGTAGTTGTGCCATTTTGGTATATGTTTTCATATGATTTCTTGAGAATATCATATTGTGTTTTCCATTTATCAACAAAGTCTTTGTATTTATCACATTTTTCTTTACATTCTTTACATGATCCATGGACTTTCTGTTTACAGCCGACATTAGTCTCGTTTTTACAATTTTCACAATTTTTCATCGTTTCCAACATAGAGTTTTGCGCATTACAATATGCTTGAGACCATTCATTTATCCAACGTAAAGGTTGCGGTATAAAATCGTCGACGGGTGGGTCACTTTTATGCCCACAATAATACTGTACCTCAGTATTAGTACCATTTTGTTGTTTTTTTATAAAAATATTTGCATCGTGCGGAGCAGAACAAGTCATTGCTTCCCATATTTTGTCACGATTAGCTGTCCACCAATGTTCACGTAATGTTTTATAGGGGGGATCTTCACTTTTACCATTAGTATATTTACCACCACCTACTTGTGTTTTAATGTTTTCAAAAATCTTTTTTAAATTATCTTCTATTTTACTATTATTATCTGTATATTTATCCCTACCTCTAATTATATCACCTAAATCGGCAAAACTATATTTCATAGCATCACATATTTGTGTTTTTTTCATCTTCGTATTTTTCGTTTGTTCCCATTTGTCTTTCAAATGTTTTCCTTCATTAGCAGCAGTACGCAACACTTCTTTAAATAATGCGTCAGAAGTTGTGGTTGTTGATGTGTCTATAGTTTCTAATGGTGTTAGACACATATGTTTCCTTCTGGGGGGTAAACATATATGTTGGTTGGCCACTTTAAGTTTGTCGTTGTTACAATCCCATACGTTCTTATCATCAAAAGGATTTTCATTATTTTTACATGTATTGGTTTGTCCTGTACTAGGTGTAATTGTGCATATTTCACTATTATCCCAATCATCCTTTTGTTTTGTTGTATATACACCATGGTTTTCTGATCCCTGCAATTTATCTTTCACACTATCCACTTTATTTACCGCTACTTCTTCTCTAATTTTATTTGCCGCTTTTTCAACACAATTCATATTTTCTGGAGCTGTAGTACCAGGGTTTTGACCACCACTTGGTTGGGTACCACCAGATGAATCAGGGTTTTTTCCTTGTTTTGGGTCAGTACTACTACCAGGTGAGGATGGTGATGGTGTTTGTGAATCCGGGTCTTGTCCCTTTGTGTCGATGTTTTTACCACTGGTTGGGTTTTGTGAATCCTGGTTTTGTCCTGGTCCCTGTGCTGGATTTGGATTTGGCATCGGTTTCGGGGGGTTTGGGGGTCTAGGGTTGTTACAATTACACTGATTTTTGTAGTCAGTTTTTGTAACGTCATCTAGGGATTTTGGCATGTTTGCACCACTAGAGGACGTGGTTTGTGACGATTTTTCACCCATACAATTACAATTACCACTAGTTGTACCACTATTTGGACAACTTTTTTTTAACGATTTGTCTAAATATTGATAAGCATGAGTTGAACCACTTACTCCATCAACATTCTTATATTTGTCTTCTCCTTTAAGTTCATCATATTTTTTCTTTTGTTTATCATATTGTTTTTTCCATTCTTCAATAAATTTTTGATATACTTTACACGCATCCTGACATTGTTGTTGATTACCGTTACTACTACCACACGTAAAATTTTGACACGCCTTTTCCAATTTCCCCAACTCCACGTGGTATTTTTTACAAAAGTCTTCCCCCCATTCGGCAAACCATCGTAAAAATTGGAGGTTTTTGCCACTAGCGCGGTCATTACCAAGGGGGTAGTCACTATCTTGTGGTATTTGGTCACACTGTTTTAGTTCTTCTTCACTAGGTTTAGGATTACCACTAGATGCGTTGTCGTCACGTCCTTTTTTGTAACCACATAACATAGCTTTCCAGACACATTTCTCGTGATCGTTCCACCATTTTTGACGTTCCGGACTACCAGGGTTTCCGTCAACACTATTTGTTTGTCCACCAGAAGACGACGCACTACTAAATACTTTATTCAAATTTTTTTCTGTCCCATTTTCTGGTGGTTCTAAGTTATCAGTTCCTATAATAATATCTCTCAAATCAAGAAAACTATATTTCATAGCATTACAGGGACTAACATCATAGGCATATTTTTTTTGTTCTTCAGGAGTTCCTGTTTGTTCTTTTTCTTTCTTTTTTTTATAATATTGTCCTAAATTATATCCCTCTGTTGATGCCACTTTCATCAATTGTTTTCTCAATTCCTCTTTATTATTAACGTTATTCGATGTGCTATCAATATCTTGAAAACATATACTTAGTCTACGTGAAGGAAAAAACACGTCAGTAGACAAATCTTTCATGTTTGTAAATCCATGCTCATTACTTTTATGTTTCCATTCAATTTTCTTACCATTTGTTCCATTGACATCACTCATCAATCCTTTACAGTTACTTTGACCCGAAATAGTAGTATACTCCTGGTCGTCTCCTATAAATTTCTTGCACCCACAATACACATCAACGTCATATATAGGTGACGCTGGTGGTGGTGACTGTACTTGTGTCAACGCGTCGATGTTTTCTTCCACAACAGTGGATCCACTTTGTGGTGTGGCACCACTTGAATTGTCACCACATGTAACAGTAAAATTTTTTTGTAAGTATTTGGTAGCATCTGGTTCAGTATAATCTTTATTTTGTCCACTTTTTTGTTTTTCTGAAGTATAATATCCTTGTTGTTTTTCCCAATGTGTTTTTCTCTCCTCCATAAATTTTGTGTATTCACCACATTTTTCATCACATGTGTCATCACATTTGAGTTCGCTACTACTCGGTTTACATGTGTTTTTTACCGCTTCCAATTTTGTGTGTTTCTTTTGACAATAATCGTCGTACCATTCGGTCATCCATCGTAAAAATTGTGGGCGGCTCGCAAAGTGGTTTAACGTCACACCAGTGGTAGGATCACCGAATTTGACTTCGTCATATTTGTACTTGGTTTTGATTTCGTCCTTACCCCCAATTGTTGGATGCGTTAAAGAACATAACATAGCTTCCCAAACTTCTTTTTCAATAGTATTCCACCAATTTTTGGGTTCTTTGGGGGCACTAGTTTGTTTAGATAATATGTCTTTTACTTTTGGCTCTATAGTGTTATTACCTGATAGAATACCTAAATCTTTTCCTGTAATTAAATCTTTAAAATCTCCAATCGTATAGAACATCATTCGTAAAAATTCAGGAGGAATTTCACCATCTTTTAATTTTTTGGCCTCAGCACTATGAGTTCCTTTATATTGTTCCCATAAAAAATATGTTTCTAATGCTGCAGATTTCATAACATTATTTTTCAAATCATCTGGTTTATTTATTTTATTTTTTTCCTCACTATGTGATAAATAATGAATACATAATGATTGTCTTCTAGGAGACATACAGGGTCCATCACGATATTTTTCATCAATCTTATCTTTACAATCCCAATTTTTATTTTTAAAATCTTTTTCATTACAACCTCCTCCAGAACCACTGTTTTGTGCTTTTGTCTGATCATTTTCTTTAATATATTCCTCAATTTTACACTCCTCTTTCTGACTTTGTGGTTTTTGTGGTCCACTACCACCACCACTTCCACCACCACCACCAGGTTTCGTGTCCTCCTGGCACTCACACTTCTTCTCATACTCGTCTTTATCTGGCGGGTATTGATCTAACGCTTGCGGCATATCCACACCAGTGGTGGCACCACTTTTTTGTGGTTGTGACGAGGCCGTTTTCATACAATTATCGTGCAATCCAAAAAGTTCTAATGATTCATATAAATATTCGTGTGCAGGGGTATTGCTGTCCACAAGAGGAGCATCTTTATATGGATCTTCATTTTTCACCTTATTATAATGTTGGTTTTGTTTATCCCAATCAGATTTCCATTTATTAATAAAATTTGTATATTGTGAACACTGTTTTTTACATTCTTTACATTCAGTCTCATTGTCGCATGTTTTAGTACCAGTTTTAACATTACATTTATTGCACTTACTGTATAATTGTGCGAACTCTTTTTTTTGTTTATCGCAAAATTCTTCACTCCATTCAGTATACCATCTTAAAAATTGAGGAGTTGTATGACTGTAGAGGACATTCAGATCCATTTTAGAAGTTAATTTATTAGAGTCATATTTGTAGTTTTCAAGAAGTTTTGCTTGCACTGAGTCTTTTTCAGTAGCACCTACAGTATGTGATAGGGCACAAACCATTCCATGCCAAATATCTAGACCCTTTTCATCCCACCATTTTTCACGTTCTGTTTCATCAACTTTGCCATTAGGTTTGCCATTTTTTGGTTTAAAAACATTATCTATATTTTTTCTTGCTTTATCTACATCATCACCTGTTGTTGTTTTACCTATATCTTTATCTAAACACAAATCCATAAAATCTCCATATGTAAAGAACATGGAACGTAAAAAGTCATCAGGGATATTTCCATTTTTTAATTGTTCATGTAGGTTGGTTGCTGTTGGAGATTTCTCTTTTTTTTTATCTTCCTTATATTTTTTCCAAGCAAAATATGTTTCTAGAGCTGCACATTTTATAAATGCTTGTCTCAAATCATCTGTAGTTTTATTACTACCATTCAAATCTTTCAAATAATGTACGCATAATTTTTGTCTCCTAGGGGGCATACAAGGTCCTTCTCCATCTTTAAACTTATTTCCATCACATTCCCAATTAAATGGGTCTTTTTTTTCATTACAATATCCTTGACCATTGTTACTATTTATTTGTTGTTCATTTTGTTCAATACATTCCTTCACCGTTTCACATACTTTTTCTGGAGCCGTTGGTTTTGGTGTCGTCGTAGGTGTATTAGGTTTCTTATCATCATCTTTACATTCCGTGTCATATTTATTTGGATGTTCCTTAAATACACTGTCGTCACTACCATTCTTTGTGTCTTTTTCAAATTTTTTTTGCGTTGTGTCATTACAATAAGTACTTCCTCCCATTGAAGTAACATAATCAGATAGGGATTTGTACTCGTTTGTGTCGTTAGTTTTACCATCACAAAGGTTTTTGTTGTTTTCCTTTACTGTTTTTAGAAAATTTTCATGTTCTTTTTTAATATCATCATTATGAGTACTACCAGTACCATTGTATAATTCTTCATATTGTCTTTGTTGTTTTTCCCAATCATCTTTCCATTTATTAACATGTTCTTTATATACTTTACAGTTAGCTCTACATCGTTCACACACAGTGTCCTTTGATGTGTGTTTCGCTTTTTTGCACGCCTGACAAAATGCTTTGACCCACCAAAAATTTCTCTCCAACTGTTTGCAGTAACTTTCGGACCATTCGGTCATCCAGCGTAATTTTTGAGGGATATAATCGTCCGGGGGGACATACGAGTCGCGGCCGCACTTATAACGTTGGAACGTATATGTGCCGGTCACACTTTTAGGTTTTGGTATATATAGGTCTGCCTCCGCGGGAGCTGTGCATGTTAGTGCTTTCCATACTTGGTCGCGGTTCGCCGACCACCAGGCCTCACGTAGTGTGGTATATTTGCCGCCACTGGTGTCTTTATATTTGGTTTTGATATTAGTATCGCTTTCGTATATTTTAGCAAATATTGCCTTTAAATGTGTTTCTAACTGCGCCATATCTTTATTTTTACTCCATAAGTCTCTCCCACGTATAATGTCACCTAAGTCGGCAAAACTGTACTTCATAGCATTACATATACCTGGAATGTCACTTTTGCTACTAAGTTTGTGTACGATATCGTCGCCTTCAAATTTGGCGGCCAAGAGGACATCGCCCAAAAACGAGTGGTTAAATTTGGAGTTTTCCACTTTGCTAAGTGGTTCGCCCAGTTGTCCACTTGCTCCTAAATTTTCTAAATTTGATGTACACATATGTTTTCTTCTAGGAGGTAGAAGAACTTTATCATGGTTTTGACGCATTTCTGTAACTCCACCCTCTTCCCATGATTGTCCTATAATAAATCGTTGATCTTTTGCTTCTTTTCCATTTCCTTTACCTGTACATGGTCCTTGATGATCTTTAGGATCACTACTAGGATTAGGAGTATAATGTCTAACGTCATTAGTATGTTCATCTTTCTTAAGAGAACAAACTTCTTCTTTTTTCAGTTTACTGTCCTTACCCCTCTTTCCAAATTGTGCTTGTGATAAATTTCCCCTTAACTTATCACGAATACCACTTTGATGCACCTCATTTTCTGCGTCATATTGTTTGATGTTTGCCGCATCAAGAATTTTATTATTCGTACATTTGGGTTTTTGTGGCGGTTTTTGTTCGCACGTACAATGGGATGTATACGTATGGGGGTAATCTTTAAACGCATATTCGTTGGCACTACCACTAGCGAAATCTTTTTGTACCTGACATTCACTTATATATCCTTCTTCTTTCAAATATTTCCCAGCACTATCATAATTGGTTTTTTTACCATCACTAGATAATGTTTTCAAGTATTTAACTGTCTCTTGATCTGTAGAAGCAGTCCTGCCATTTTGTTTTACTTCTTTGTATAATTTCTCGTATTTTCCTTTTTGTTTTTTCCACTCACCTTCCCATTTTGTTACCATTTGTTGATATTTTTGGCACGCAGGTTCACATCCAGAACATTCTTGACTCTTTTTATCACATGTTGATTTACCATTAGTACCAGTACTAGGATTACTGGGATTACATTTCTTACATGCTGTTTCAACCTTGTGGTACTCCTTCGCCTGTGTCACACAATATTGTTCCCCCCATTCGGTCATCCAGCGTAAAAATTGTGGTCGAGCCACAAACGTGGATAACGTCACACCAGTGGTAGTACCATCACCAAATGTGACACTACCATACTTGTAGTTGTTGTTTTCGAGTTTTGTTTTAACACCTGCTCGTTCCGTTTGGTCTGTACCCCCCGCAGCATGTGATAACCCACATAACATCCCTTCCCAAATAAGTGGACCATTAGTTTCCCAAAATTTATTACGCTTTGCATCATCAGAGTTTTGGCCATTATTAATTTTTGAGAAAGCAGTAGTTATTTTATTTTTTGCTTCTTCCACATGAGGATTTTTCCCTGTATCGTTTACTGATATATCTGTATTTAAACATAAATCTTTTAAATCACCAAAAGTATACATCATGATTCTTTTAAATTCTTCAGGTATTTTTCCTTCTTTTAAATCTTGATCTAACGTTGTCTTATTACTGTTATCTGTTTTGTATTTATCCCATAACAAATTAGTTTCAGCTGCTCCTGTTTTAATAAATGCTTCTCTTAAATCTTTTTGTTGATTACCCTTCATGCTTTTCAAATAATTTACACATAATTTTCGTCTCCTACCAGGCATACATGCTCCATTATGATTTGTTGTATCAACGCTATTATTGCTGCAATCAAAATCTGCGTGTTCTTTTTTATTACACCCATCTATTTTACCTGCACCTTGATCCTTTTTCTCCATAAGTGTTTTCACCACATCACATGGTGTCGAACTATCGCACTCACACGCAACTTTGTAGTCACTAGGTGCAGGGAGAAACACATATTTGTCGTTAGTACCACCAGTTTTGTTTTCACAAAATTCATTTTGTGTATTACAATCACCACGATGTGCTTCTTTTTGTACATATCCTTCAGCGCTATCATAAATGGTATTCTTACCACTATTTGCTTGTTGTAATTTGTTTAAAAATAAGTCAAGATATTTCTGATTTTCATCAATAGTACCAGAACTACTACTACTACTAGATTTTGCTCCTTCGTATAATGTTTTGTATTGTTTTTGTTGTGTTTCCCAATCTTTTTTCCATTCTTCAATAAATTTTTGATATTTACCACATTCTTCTTTACATTTTGCACAATTTGTACATGTTTCACCCTTCTTAATATCTTTACAGCCATTACACGCCTGTTTCACCTTGTTATACTCCTCTTTTTGTGCCTTGCAGAACCATTCGGCCCATTCCGTTAACCATCGAAGTTTCTGGGGGATGTAGTCATCAAACGGTGTGTTACTACCACTACGACCGCGACCACGAGGAGGACCACGAGAACCACTAGATGTATCATCACATGGAGATGTACCGCCGTCTTTTGCACATAACATTGCTTGCCATACTTGATCTCTATTTAGTTCCCACCATTCTTTTCTCATTTCGGTATATGGATCACCATCTTTATATATATTTCGGAGTCGAGTATTTCCTTTAATTTTTTCAAATATTTTTACCAAACGTTCTTGTAGTTGTTTATTACCACTTTCTTTAGTCCATATATCTCTTCCTCTTATAATATCTCCGATATCAGCAAAACTAGCTTTCATAGATCTGCATACAGTTTCTTTGTCTTTTTGTTCATTTAGGTTACTTAGTTGATTCTTTTCTTTATACAGATCTATTATGCTTTGTGCTTCCTCTTTTGCAGCTAATAATACATCTCCTAATAATGATTCCTTTGCCTTATCACCTAAAAGTGGGCTTCCATCTTTCGTGTTCAAATTTTCTAAGTTTGAAGTGCACATATCTAGTCTTCTAGGAGGAAATAATATTCCTTTGTGCTTATCATCAACTTTGTCATGCGGTTTCCATTGTTTTCCTATTTTAAATCTGTCTTTGTCAACTCCACCTTTTCCTGTACATGGGCCACTATGTTTACCATCTTGTGTACCATTAGCCGTAGAGTCATATGTACGTTCATCATTAGTATGTTGGTCTTTTTGAAGCGAGCAAGCATCTCCATTAGTCAGCTTAGTTCCAGTCTTTCCAAATTTTGCTTCTTTTAATTCTGCTCTGAGCTCCCCCTTACTGTCAGTACCCTCTTTACCACTAGTAGTTGCTTGTTTGTTTACCTCCGTCTGAATTGCGGTGGCTATAGTACTCACGGTGGCACTTGGTCCTTTACCACCACTGTTTGCTCCACACGCGGCACTAGAAGAAACACCACTTTGTGACATACTAGCAAGTGACTGTGCAGGAAGTGAGCGACCTTGAACTGTACTACCAGTATTTAGGATTTGTTTACATTCTTGTTGACTATCCTGTTTTGAATAATATTTTCCTTCTTTACAAAAACATTTATATCTGATATTACTTTTATCGTTATTAAGTTGAAATAATTCTTGGTCATTACAGTCACCATAATCTTTACAGCATTCATTCATACTTTTACTAACCGCTTGTATGAAACGATCTAGTAAGTCCTTTGTGCTATCATCATATCCATATTTTTGTTCCATACATGTATTTTTATAATTATCATAATACGGTTGTGACTCTTTCAAAAACTTTTCATATATATTACATACTCCTGTACATTCTGAAGAGTTCGAATTATTTTGATTTTTACAATTTGTTACAATCATATCTCCCAGTTCTTTTTTTAATTTACAGAACTCTTCTGCCCATTCTTCAAAGAAACGAATACATTGGGTTTTATTTTCACTAGATATATCACAAGGTTTGTTTGTATTTCGATCGTGAAATTTCTTTTTCCATAATTCTTGTACAATTGTTTTAAAATGTTTGCTCCATTCCTTTTTAAAATCTATTGCTTTTCCTCCCACCTTCGATTCAATTTGTTTTATTGAACATTGAATTCCTTTACTTTCATTTTCGTCAACTATATCTTCTCCTAGAAATAATGTATGGTAATCATCCATTGTACGTTGCCATTCTTTACAAAACTTATCATGTTCGGTATCTTTATATTTTTCATTTATAAGTTTGCTAAATTCAATACTTAACCCATCAATCATTTCCTTTTTCAGACTAACTGCAACATTTCCTCTTTGTGTTGCTGGTTCTAATTTACCTTCTATCACTTCTTGTAAAATATTTCTGTTCGTAATTTTTTCACTAATTTCTTTAAGATATTCATGTATTTCCTCAACTAATAGTGTTCGACGACGTAGAGGTACATGTATATCTTTCGATGTTTTTAAACCAATACAATAAGTACTTGATGTTCCTCCAGGTAGAGCTGGAAAAATAGGACTCTGCAATTCTTTGATAGCCTTAATATCTATATTTTTTTTTTTACAATCTTCTTTAATACCTGATTTTTTTCCTCCTATATTTATTAGTGGTAATGCATGTTCGGTCCAATTATATTTCTTTTGATTTGGAGGTTTTATTTGTTCATCCAATTTATGGAATATTTGTTCTTGTATTTCCTTCCATCCACAAAATAATTTTTCCTCACCTGTAAGAGTACCACCTTTTCCATGTTGTTCTACATAATCACTATATATTTTCCAATTCCATGCTTTATGTTCTATTTCATATAGTAAAAAATTCAAGTAATCAAAATACATTAATTTAGGTTGAAATCTTCCATTTTTATTTTCATTATCTATCAAGTACGTAAAATTTTTCAGCAAACTGCTCTTAGTATTCGATTGTTCTGCCCCCATTTTGACGAAAATATCACCAACACAAAATTACCAGTGGCATAACATACATGTAGTGTCACAACCTAGTGGTAATACAGTAGCAATACAGTGTCACATACCAACCTACCCACATATATCTATCTATCTCTTGCATTTAAAATATATTAGATATTTCTGTTTTTTGCCCACATGTGCCATGGTAATCACATATGGTGGTATATACGTATGTGGTATATATATATAGTGGTACACAAATATAGTGGTATATATATCGTGGTATATACGTATGTTGTGGTACATTCATAATAATATCATTATGAATAGGAATTATAATATCATTATATTCATAATGAAAATATCATTACAAATATACATAATAATATACATAATAATATTATTATAATAATGATATTATTATGAATATAATGATATTATTATGAATATAATGATATTATTATGTATATTATTATGTATATTTGTAATGATATTATTATGAGTATAATGATATTATCATTCCTATTCATAATGATATTATTGAAATATACCACTATAGTGTATATATAACAAATATATATATGTATATGTATGTTTGTAATTTTATATTAGTTTTTCTATCGTTATTAGTTTTTCGATTAGTTTGTAGTATTATATATATATATATATATATATATATATATATATATATATATATATATATATATATATATATATGTATTTACGTAAGAATACGTATTTTTTTATACATATATATATATGTATGTATGTAATAGGTATCGATATATATTTATATATATATATCAAAATTTGTGTTTGTATATTTATTTTGTTCGAAACGTTTTCATATAAAAAATATATAAAATATTTTTTTTTTATAAAAAAATACAAAATACAAAAAAATTAAAATAAAAAAAAAAACGATAACAAAATATATATATGTTTATATATGTTTATTTAACATCTCTATGTCCTCTTCGTCTCTTCGTGTCGCCTTCGCCAATAAAACACTAATATATATAGTATATGTTGTAGATAAAATATATATCACGGTATGTTTATTTGTATATATATATATGTATATATAATATGAGATACGAAATACATAAGATTTGTATTTTTTTTTTTGTTTTTGTATTTTTTTGTATTTTTTTTTGTTGTATAAGTTGTATAATATATATATCACGAAATATAAAATATAATTTATTATGAAATATGAAATAATATATTAGGAAATATAAAATATAATTTATTATCAAATATAATTTATTTTAAAATATAAAATATATATGAAATATATTTGAATATATTACGAAATATAAAATATAATATAATATATTATAAAATATAATTTATTATAAAATATAATATGAAATATAATTTATTATGAAATATAATATAATATAATATGAAATATGAAATAATATGAAATATAATATAATATATTATGAAATATAAAATATAACATAATATATATATATATTATGAAATATATATATATATATATATAAACCTATAAACCTATATATATATATATATACCACCACGTGATGATATATATAAAATATATATATATATATATATACCACCACGTGATATTATAACCACGGTATCACCTATACCACAAAATATAATATACCACAGTATTAATAGTACCACTATATTGTGATACCACAATATATATGTGGTGATATATATATGTGGTAATATGTATATATACATATGTATATGTATACCACTATATGCACGTGGTTACATATATATGTGGGTATTTATATACCACTATGTATATATACCACTATGTTTGTACCACTATGTTTGAAACCCACATAGTACGTCCACCACACCACAAATATATATATATATATATTTATGTGGGTATATAGATATATATATATATATTTATATTTATATATATATGAAATTTCAAATAATTGAATTTGTATGAATTGGAACATAGGAACTTAATAAAATGATTCGTGTTTGTGTATTTGATGATATGTTGACGTTTGGGTAGGTGTTTGTGTGTGGGTTTTGGTTTTGGGGGTGGTTGGATTTTTTGTGTGTTTGTGATTTGGATGTATATGATTTGGGTGTATATGATTTGGATGTATTTGATTTTTGTGTATTTGGATTTTGAGTTTTGAGATTTTTAGGTTTTCATATTTTGATTTTTTATATTTGGATTTTTAGGTTTTTGATTTTTATGTTTTCATTTTGATATTTTGATTTTTGTGTGTTTTGATTTACATATTTTGATTTTTATGTTTTTGATTTTTATGCATTTGATTTTTTAGGTTTTGATTTTTAGGATTTGATTTTTGTGTGTTTGGATTTTCATATTTTGATTTTTATGCCTTTGATTTTCATGTTTTTATATTTTATTTTTTGATTTTGATATTTTGATATTTAGGTTTTGAATTTTAGGTTTGAGATTTTTAGGTTTTTGATTTTGATATTTTCATTTTTTAGGTTTTGATTTTGATATTTTGTTTTTTTGGCTTTTGGTATTTAGGTTTTGATTTTGATATTTTGTTTTTTTGGCTTTTGGTATTTAGGTTTTGATTCTCATATTTTGATTTTTGTATGTTTGCTTTTTATGCTTTTGATTTTGATATTTTGATTTGGATGTTTTGATTTTTGTGTGTTTGGATTTTCATATTTTGATTCTCATATTTTGATTCTCATATTTTGATTTTTTAGGATTTGATTTTTATGCCATTGATTTTCATATTTTGATTCTCATATTTTGATTCTCCTATTTTGATATTTCAATTTTTAGGTTTTTGATTTTTATGTATTTGATACTCTTATTTTGATTTTTATGCCTTTGATTTTCATATTTTGATTTGGATGTATATGATTTTTTAGGTTTTCATTTTGATATATTGATTTTTACGTTTTGATTCTGATATTTTGATATTGTGATTCTCATATTTTGATTTTTGTGTGTTTGATTTTTTAGGTTTTCATTTTGATTTTCTGATTTCTAGGTTTTGATTTTGATATTTTCATTTTTTATGTTTTGATTTTTGTGTTTTTAAATTTCATATTTTGATTTTTTAGGTTTTTGATTTTTAGGTTTTGATTGGGATATTTTTATATTTTGATTTTTAGGTTTTCAATTTTTTAGGTTTTCAATTTTTTAGGTTTTGATTTTTTAGTTTTGATTTTCATATTTTGATTTTTTAGCTTTTGATTCTCCTATTTTTTTTTTTTTTTTTTTTTTTTTTTTAATTTT
>NW_021628882.1:0-12500 GCF_900097015.1 Plasmodium sp. gorilla clade G2
TTTTTTTTTTTTTTTTTTTTTTTTTTTTTTTTTTTTTTTTTTTTTTTTTTTTTTTTTTTTGTTATGATTTAAAAATATTATTTCATAATACATAGTTTCATTAATTATGTAATTATTATAAATATTTATATTAGATACAAAAATATTTATTTTGTATAAAGTATTTATTGGTCTTTTAAATTTTATTATATTTTTAATAACCAAACGTACATATAATCTTTATATTTCCTATAATAAGAAATTATTTTTTTTTTTTCTACATTGAACCAGTAACAGGTTTAGCATTTTATATTTAATAATTATATATGTTGGATTATTTTATTATTAACTTAAAGAAAAAAATAAAAAAAAATTATATCATTCTAATTTAAAAGTTTTTATTTTGTGATAAAGGGGGGAATGGAAAATTATAATATATACACATATATATATATATATATATGTGAAATATTATATAACATGAAGATCATATTAAATAATTTTCTTTTATTTTTAAAAATTCTAATAACAAGATGAGAAAACTATTAGAATATATATAAAATATTTCATTTATTTTAATTTCTTTTTTTTTAGATGTGATTTTTTCATATATGTGTTTAATTTATATTTGTATAAGGTCACATACAAAAATAAAAAAAAAAAACACACAAACATAAAATTATAATTGAAAGAATAGTATATTATATATATAATTATTTTTATTATTCTTAATAATGAAGATAAATATTAGGATAAACGCTTTATGGGTATTTGCATATAAATATTATCACATTAGAAAAAAAAAAAAAAAATAAAATAAATCATAAATAATAATTCTTCCTAATAGAACAATAGATCATTCTGTTAATAATATTTTTTATTTTATATTTAGAAATATACTATTTATAAATATAACTTCAAAAAAAAATATATATAATTTTTGTGATGAATATTACTATTAATAAATTGTTGAAAATAAAATATTGCCCTGGAATATTTTGAATATATATATATATATATATATATATATATTACTATATGATATGAAAAAATAATAATAATAAATAGGATATAGTAATATTTTTATATTTTGTTAATGTTGACACATATTTAATATGAAAATACGAATAAATCTGTAGCATTATATATATATATATATGGAATATTATAGAACCCGAAAATACTAATTATCTATAAACACATTTATTTTAAATAATAAGTGTGTTTATTAAATTTTCATTATATATATATATATATGATTTTTTTTTTTTTTTTTTTTTTTTTGTTTTATTTTACTCTTATAATACATTTGATAATTACATTGAAAATTCCACACTAAAAAAAAATATTTTATTACAATTTATAATATATATATATAATATATTTAAAACCGAAATAAAAATACTATTGATTATAGGATGTAATTAAAGAATCTATATAATATATATATTATATATATAAGGAATTCTTATTTTTAAATATAAATATATATATAATATAATATAATATTACCATATAAAAATCCTGAGACGTTTTTTTTATAATATAAATTAGGCATTAAAAAAACATATATTATTATTTTTTTTAAAACTAGAATTTATCATGGTGTTGTAAAAATTTTAATACATGCAAGCAATTAATATGAAATTTTTTTTTTTTTTTTTATCATATTTTACTATTAAAATAATTGAATTAAATTCTTAATTAATTTTTATTCAAAAATAATATTTAATATATATTATAAATATATATTATAATATTAATTTCAAAAGGTATAAAATGAAAAAAAGAAAAAAAGCCCCCCAAAAAAAAAAAAAAAACTTTGCATGTAATAATAATAAAAAAAATATATATATAATATATAAAAATAAAAATAATATATTTATAAATACTTTGAAAGCAAAATTTTTTTTTAAATTCTTTATATAAAAACAATATTATAAATATATTATTTATTTTATAAATATATTATTTATTTTATAAATATATTATAAGAGTCTTAAAAATGTATTTAGTTTTTTATAACCGAATAAAAAAAAAAAAAAAAAAAGCTATATATATATATATAATTTATATATATATTATATATAATACGCTTTCCTTCCTTTATTTAAATACGATTTTATATTTTTTTGTTGTAAAATCCTTTTTTTTTTTTCATACAAAAATATGAATAGTTGATATTAAATATATAGAATATAATAAAATGTAATAATTTCTTAGTAAATTTTATGCATATATAATATATAAATAATGCGAAATAATAAATTAAAAAAAGCATTCAACTATTTTTTTTTTTAATTAAAATTTTATAAATAACATTTTATATAATAAATATATTTATATATTATATATATATGTAAATATATATTTGTATATATAAAATCGCTTTTATCTCCATATTTATCTAAAATTTGTTTTAGTATCTATTATTAATACATATATAAATATATTATAAATATATGTTATATTTTTATTTGTATTATTTTAATGAGCAAAATATATATTTCTCGTTATTTTATAAAGAAAATAAAGTTATACTTTTATAAATAAAATAATATTTTATTATTTAACATATATAATAAAAATATAGGTAGTTGGTTCTCTTTTTTTAGTTTTTTTCTTTTCTTTTTATTTTTTTTATTTTGGTTATAGAGAAGAGATTTTATATATAATATAATATTTTATTATATATTTATTATTACAAATATAAAAATATACAAAATAATATTATTATAATAACATCTATATATAAATATATTATACATATAATTAATTATTATATTATATATTTATATATATTTATATACATGTAAATAATTAATTTATAAATAATAAAAAATATAATAATAAATAGTTATATATTTTTTTTGTAACATAATTTTTATGTAATATTTTATTGTATATATAAAATATATATTTATAAGTACCTTGAAAAAAAAAAAAAAAAAAATTATAAATAAATGGTTCTAATTGTGAACAAAAAAGAATAATATAGAAATATAATATTATATATATATATATGTTTATTTATAATATTCTTATATAAAAAACGAAATATATATATTATATATATATAGTTAGAAATCTTTTTATGATATATTTTTTTTATTATAGAACAAATAACCTTTTTATTATTTATAGTTTTAATTTTTTTTTTTTTTTTTTAAACATTGAATGTATATGTCCTTATATATATTTTTGTAATATATATTTTTTTAGAGTTTTTTTTTTTTTTTTTTTCATTTTAATAATTGGATATATAAAAAAAAAAAAAAGAAAAAAGTGTATAATATTTACTACTAACTTCATTTTTATTGAAGTTGTATTATCACTATATTTATATATTTTTTTTTTTTTTTTTGAAAATAACAAATATATATAAAATATATTCACCTAACGAAAATGGTGTAGTTTTATATAAATAAGAATTATATATAGAGAAATAATATATGTGATGGTATGATATTATATAACCGTATATATATTTAGTAGTATTAATATATATATATTTATATATATATATATGTATATTTATATATGTATATATTTAAATGATGTTTTTTTACTCCTTTTTGTTATTACATTTTTAAAGAATATTAAAGAATTATTCTGAACAAATAAATGTTAATTAAATGTGTTAAAATAAATAATTTTTTATTTTAATTTTTTAACATTTATATTCCGAAGATATTATTATTTTACAATTTGTCTTGTTATTTAATTATTTTTATTTTTATTGTTTTTTTTTTTTTTTTTTTTTTCTTTAAATTTTATATTTATAAATATTATAAAAAGTTAGAAAATGACAAATAGTAATTATAAATCAAATAATAAAACATATAATGAAAATAATAATGAACAAAAAACTACCATATTTAATAGAACAAATATGAATCCGATAAAAAAATGTCATATGAGAGAAAAAATAAATAAGTACTTTTTTTTGATCAAAATTTTGACATGTACCATTTTAATATGGGCTCTACAATATGCTAATAACGTAAGATAAAAAATTAAATAATAAATATTTAAAAAATAAAAAATAATAATAATAATATAATGTATATATATATATATATTTATTTATAATTTCTTATATATATTTATTAATTTATTAATTTATTAATTTATTATTATTTTATTTTTTTTTTCTTTTTAGTGTGATATAAACAAAACTTGGAAAAAAGATACATATGTTTATAAGAAATTGAATACAGTATTTAACAGAAGTTTAGGAGAACCTCAGGTAAATGGTGAACTAGCTAGTGAAGAAGTAAAGGAAAAAATTCTTGACTTATTAGAAGAAGGAAATACATTAAATGAAAGTGTAGATGATAATAGTAATTTAGAAGAAGCAGAACATATAAAAGAAAATATTTTATTAAGTAATATAGAAGAATCAAAAGAAAATATTGTTGACAGTTTATTCAATAATATTGAACACAATTCAGAACAACAAGAAAGTGTGTCAGAAAATGAACAAATCAGTGATGATATTTTTAATGCCTTATTAAATAGTGCAGATGTTAATGGAGAAGTAGAAGAAAAAAATTTAGAGGAAAGTCAAGTTAATGACGATATTTTTAATAATTTAGTAAAAAGTATCCAACAAGAACAACAACAGAGCGTTGCTGAAAGTGTAATAGAAAGTGTAGAAGAAAAAGTCGCTGAAGATGTTGTAGAAAAAGTAGCAGAAAGTGTTGAAGAAAGTGTAATAGAAAATGTTGAAGAAGCTGTAACTGAAAGTGTTGAAGAAGCTGTAGCTGAAAGTGTTGAAGAAGCTGTAGCTGAAAGTGTTGAAGAAACTGTAGCTGAAAGTGTTGAAGAAACTGTAGCTGAAAGTGTTGAAGAAGCTGTAGCTGAAAGTGTTGAAGAAACAGTAGCTGAAAAAGTTGAAGAAACAGTAGCAGAAAAAATTGAAGAAATAGTAGCTGAAAAAGTTGAAGAAACAGTAGCTGAAGATATTGTAGAAACAGTAGCTGAAGATATTGAAGAAACAGTAGCTGAAAGTGTTGAAGAAACAGTAGCTGAAAGTGTTGAAGAAACAGTAGCTGAAGATATTGTAGAAACAGTAGCTGAAAGTGTTGAAGAAACTGTAGCTGAAAAAATTGAAGAAACTGTAGCTGAAGATATTGTAGAAACAGTAGCTGAAGATATTGTAGAAACAGTAGCTGAAAGTGTTGAAGAAACTGTAGCTGAAAAAATTGAAGAAACTGTAGCTGAAAAAGTTGTAGAAACTGTAGCTGAAAAAGTTGCAGAAACTGTAGCTGAAAAAGTTGAAGAAACTGTAGCTGAAAAAGTTGAAGAAACAGTAGTTGAAGATATTACATCAAATTTATCAGATCACATTTTAAGCAATTTGTTAGGTGTTATGGAAAATGAAGAAGCAAAGGACAGTATATTAAATGATATAGAAGAAGTAAAAGAAAATGTAGTTTCCACAATACTAGATAAGGTAGAAGAAACTACAACTGATGATTCAACTACTTTTAGTAACATATTAGAGAAGATACAAGAAAGCACTATTTCTACTGATAAAATAGAGGAAAAATTAGAAGAAGTCCACGAAAATGTATTAAGTGCCGCTTTAGAAAGTACTCAAAGTGAAGAGGAAAAGAAAGAAGTAATAGATGTAATTGAAGAAATAAAAGAAGAAGTAGCTTCTACGTTATTAGAAACTGTGGAACAAACAACAGAAGAAAGCTCAAGTACAATTACGGAAATAGTTGAAAATATAGAAGAAAATGCAATAGCAAGTAATGAAAATATTGTAGAGAATTTAGAGAAATTAAACGAAACTGTATTTACTACTGTATTAGATAAAATAGAGGAAACAACAGAAATTAGCGGAGATAGTTTAGAAATTAAAGGAATGGATGAAACATTTTTAACTGAAATGTTAGATAATGTAAAAGGAATTCAAGAAAATATACTAACCACTATGTTTCAAAGTATAGAAACGAGTATAGTAATTCATTCAGAAGAAAAGGTTGATTTAAATGAAGATATGGTTAGCACCATCTTAGATAATATAGAAATTATGAAAGATGATTTATTAAATAAATTCGAAAATATTTCAAGTACTGAAAGTGTTAATGAAATTGCAACTCCACCTGTAGAACAAAATATATATATGGATGTTGATGTTCCTGCTATGAAAGATCAATTTTTAGGAATATTAAATGAGGGAGAAACATTGAAAGAAATGTTTTTTAATTTGGAAGATGTGTTTAAAAGTGAAAGTAATGTAATTACTGTAGAAGAAATTAAAGAAGAACCCCTTCAAAAAGAGGTAGAAAAAGAAACTGCTAGTATTATTGAAGAAGTGCAAGAACATATTGTTGATGTATTAGATGAAAAAAAAGAAGATTTAACAGACAAGATGATAGATGCAGTAGAAGAATCCATAGAAATATCCTCAGACGTTAAAGAAGAAATTGAATCTATTCAAGATAAAGAAAAAGATGTTTTACCAGTTATTGAAGAAGTTCAAGAACAGGTTAAAGAAGAAAGTGTTGAAAAAGTTATAGAATTAAAAAACATTGAAGAGGAGTTAATGAAAGATGCTGTTGAAATAAATAAAATTACAAGCAAAATTGTTGAAGAAACTGAAGAGTTAAATGAAGTAGAAGCAGATTTATTAAAAGATATGGAAAAATTGAAAGAATTAGAAAAAGCTTTATCAGAAGATACTAAAGAAATAGTAGATGCAAAAGATGATACATTAGAAAAAGTTATTGAAGAGGAACATGATGTAACAACCACATTAGATGAGGTTGTAGAATTAAAAGATGTAGAAGAAGACAAAATCGAAAAAGTATCTGAGTTAAAAGATCTTGAAGAAGATATATTAAAAGAAGTAAAAGAAATCAAAGAACTTGAAAGTGAAATTATAGAAGATTTTAAAGAATTAAAAACGATTGAAGCAGATATTTTAGAAGAGAAAAAAGAATTAGAAAAAGATCATTTTAAAAAGTTTGAAGAAGAAGCTGTAGAAATAAAAGATCTTGAATCAGATATATTAAAAGAAGTATCTTCATTAGAAGTTGAAGAAGAAAAAAAATTAGAAGAAGTACAAGAAATTAAAGAAGAGATAGAAGATATAATAAGTGGTGATGTTCATATAGAAGGTTTGGAAAAAGGTGATTTAGAAGAAGTAGATGATTTAAAAGGAAGTATATTAGACATCTTAAAGGAAGATATGGGATTAGGAGATATGGATAAAGAAAGTTTAGAAGATGTAACAGCAAAACTTGGAGGAAGAGTTGAATCCTTAAAAGATGTTTTAACTAGTGCATTGACCACGGGTGAAGAACAAATGAAAGCAAGAAAAAGAGCTCAAAGACCTAAATTAGAAGAAGTATTATTAAGAGAAGAAGTTATAGAAGAACCAAAGGTTAAAGAACCTGCGAAAAAAATAACAAAAAAGAAAGTAAGATTTGATATTAAAGATGAGGAACCAGAAGATGAAGCTCTAGAAGTTGAAGATTTAGATGAAGAAAAAGATGAAGATATAGATGAAGAAAAAGATGAAGATATAGATGAAGAAAAAGATGAAGATAAAGATGAAGATAAAGATGAAGATAAAGATGAAGATAAAGATGAAGATAAAGATGTAGTAGTCGAAAAAGAGAAACACATTGAACAAGTTAAAAAGAAAAAGAAAAAGTTAGAAAAAAAAGTAGAAAAAAGTGTTAGTGGTTTTAAAAAACATGCGGATGAAGTAATGAAATATGTTCATAAAATTGATAAAGAAATAGATAAAGAAGTATCTAAAGCTTTAGAACCAAAAAGTGATGTTTCTAATGTGTTACAACAAAATCAAGATTTTTTTAGTAAAGCTAAAAACTTCATAAAAAAATATAAAGTATTTACCGCACCGTTCATATCTGCAATTGCTGCATTTGCATCTTATGTAGTTGGGTTCTTTACATTATCTGTATTTTCATCATGTGTAACAATCGCTTATTCAACTTACTTATTGTCAAAAGTTGATAAAACCATAAATAAAAATAAACAGAGACCATTTTATTCATTCGTATTTGATATCTTTAAGAATTTAAAACATTATTTACAACAAATGAAAGAAAAATTTAGTAAAGGAAAAACTGATAATGAAGGAGAAGTATCAAACAAATCTGATAAAACCGTTATTGTACCTGTAACAAATAAAGCTGAAAAAACAACTAAAGTTGATAAAAAAAATAAGGTATCAAAAAGAAGAAAAACCCAAAAATCAAAATAAAAAGTTTCAATAGAGTGAAATGATTGGAGGGAACAAAATAAAAATAGTCAATAAAAAATAAAAAAATATACATATTATGTAAATATATATATATATATATATATATATGTATGTGTTTACAAATTTTTAAAATTTATAATATATATTTATTATTATTTATATTTCTGCATATAATTTTATTTTGAACATTTTAATTTAAATTATAAATATTTTTTAATGAGTTTATGTTTTTTAATTAATATATAGATTTCTATACGAAACTGTATATTATTTATATAATACATGTAATATTAATTATTTGTGTTTTATTAAAGTTTATATTATATATATATATATATATATATATATTGTATATATATTAAAAGATAAAAAATTAGCTTATTTGCTTGTTATGTAAATAAGCTTTTTTTTTTTTTTTTTTTTTTTTTTCATATAAACGATATTTAATTTTTAATTTTTAATATGATATATTATATAAAATATCTTTCATAAAAAAAAGAAAAAATTTAAAAAAACTTATATTTAGAGAATAACTTAAAGAGTTATTTTTTTAAGATTTAAAAATTAAATATGTATATAATAAATAAATTACATGAGAATATTAAAGAACATAAATAAAATGATTTATTATAAATATTAAAAAAAAACAGTAAAGAATATTTCAATATGATCGATAAATTTTTTCTAAATTATATTATATGTGTGTTATAATATAAATATTATATATATATATATTAAATTTAATGTAAATGTGAAAAAAAAATATGACATATATATATATATATATATATATATATAAATATAGACTATCCTATGAATATTAAAAATATTTATATTAAATTGTTTGGTGTCGTTATAATAATATTTAAAATTAAGAAACTCATATTACTTCACATGTTGAATATATTTTAAGACGAATTAATTTATTATATACATATTATAATTAATATATAATTTTTTATATAATTAATTATTCAAAATGATGTTCATATAATAATTATAATATATTCTAATTCTTTTATAATATTATTTTTTTTTTAAATAATATGTAATTAAAAAATGTAGTTGAAGCGTAGTGTTACTCTATGTGCTCACTGGATTATGATGAAATAAAAATATTTTTATATTATGTTTTTCGTTTTAAGTATAATAATATTATAAAAGTAAGAACATTTATATAATTATAAATATTTATTTGCCTTTATATAATATATAAATATATTTGAAAAAAAAATTACAAAAAAAAAAAAAAAAAATTCCATATATAATAAAAAGATATCAGAAATATTAACGCTGTACGGAAAACATATATTTTTTAAAAAAATATATATAATGAATATGAAAATATTATATATATATATATATATATATAATGGAATTATAAAATTTCTTTTTTATTATTTTCTTTTTTTTTAACTTTAAAATGAAGTATTCTTGAAAGAAAAAAAAATGTACTTCTTTTTAACAATTTTAATCATGGTCATATTTTAACAAAAAAGAAAATTACTTATAAATATATTTTTATTTATTATATATTAAAAGAAAAAAAAAAAATATATATTATTTATATATTATAACATATATAAAATATATTATAATATATATAAAGTCCACTATTCATAAATATAGCAAAACATTTAGAAATATAAATAAACATATAAAAATTTATAGAATCAACTTGTGAGATTATTTTAAAAGAATAATAATATCATATACATAATATATAAAGAGCATATATTATATTATAAATAAATATTATATAATATATATTTATATATATTCTTTATTATTATTTTTTTTTTATAATTGAAACTATAATCAGGAAATATTATTATATATATAATATATATATACATATATATATATAAGATTAATTTAATTTATATAAATAATTAAAAATATATATATATAATAATATTAATAATTATATGGGATGTAAAAATTTATAATTTGTATAAGTATTTTTTTTTTTTTTTTTTTTTTTTTTTTATATTATAAAAATGTTTAATATTTTTGAATAAAATACATTTTTATAATATTTTATAGAAACTTGAAAAAATATATCATATAATTCATGTAATATTATTTTATATATATTATATATATATATAAAATATTATTTTATGAGACCACAATTTTGTTACCGTCAACATATTTTTTTAAGGTTCATTCAAATATATTAAGATATTTTTAAAATTCTTAAAAATATTTTATGATATATTGTTATTTATTTTTATTTTATATTATTATTTATTTTATAAAATAAAATATTGTATAATGAAAATAAAAAATGTAGATGGAATTAAGAATTAAAATATAAGATTTAATGATTTATAAAAACAGACAAAAAGAAAAAGTTTATGTTGTTATATATTAGATAATATGTGTATTTTTATGTTATATATATATGTAATAATTTTGATATATATAATATTTGTCTAATTTTTTTTTTTTTTTTTGTGTTAAATAACATTATATTTTTTTTTATTTTTTTTGTATAAATGAATTCATTTTTATTAATTAAAATTTATATATATTTTCTTTATAGTAAAATGATGAATGTATTCAATAATTAATTGATACCAGAATATTTAGTAAATTATATTTTTTATGTATGTATTAATTTATATATTAATTATTTTCTTACATAATGGAATATAGTTAATATATTATATATATGTGTATGTTTATAAAAAAAATATATATATTCCCCTTAATAAAACAAATGAGATTTTGAAGTATAGGGTATTTAATTCTTTTTTTTACGTTTTATTATTTTTTCTAATATATATTTTATTATTTATAATTTTTTGTTATATTTTAATAAATCATTTACACTACCACTACTACTACTACAACTACTACTACAACAACTACTACTACTACTACTAATAATAATAATAATAATAATAATGAAATATGAAATGTTGTAAGAAATTTAAATACTTTTTACCCAAATATATTTTAAATAATGATGATGAAATTCAAAACAAATATACCTTACATAAAATATATAATTTGAATAATAAGTTTGGATATTTTTTAAAATTGATCTTATGTCTACCCTTTATTTTGATAACAGTATTATGGGTATTTTTAACCATATCTGTATTTGTAAGTGAAAAAAAAAAAAAAAAAAAGAACAAAAAAAAAATCTATTTTTAATTTATTATTATTATATATATATATATATATATATATATATAAGTGTTTTTTTTTATTTATGATATATATTTTATTAACATTTTTCATTTGATTTCATATTATTTATTTTATTTTTTTTTTTTTAATATAGAATGTTTGCATATATGACTTAATATTACCTTGTATCGCACCGTTCGATAGTATATATTCAAGATCATTATGTGAAAATGTTAAATCAAAAAATTCGAACGATAATATTAAAGTACCTGTATTAACAAATAAAGTATTTTCATTACCAAATGAAAAGAAATTAACTGTATCAGAAGATATATGTGATAATAATGTGAATTATATTTTTAAGTTTAATGAAAAACTGATTAATGATTTAAAAAAATATAAATTGTCTGATGATTATGAACCAATAACGTATGTAAAAAACTATGCTGTATGTAATAATAATAATAATAAAAAAGATGATATTTTAGATAGAAAAATTTATAGTATAGGAAAAAATGAAGAAGATATTATTAAGACTATGGAAAATTTATGGTTAGAATTTATGGAGAATGAAAAGGAAAAATATTATTTGTTAAAAGATCGATTATATAAATATAATGATAAGTTAAAAATGCAAAGCAAATGTCCAGATGAATATTTTTCAAAACAAAAATGGAATAATTGTAGTGATCTTATATATAAAGGTTCTAAGGATCTTGAGGAAAAATTAAATAAAATGTTTTATGAATGGTTTAGACAAAAAAATTTAAATTTAGAGGAATATAGAAGATTAACCCGTTTATGTAGAATAGGTTGGAAAGCTTTATCTAATTATGTAGAAAAGGCTTGTAAAGAAATTATTCATTCTGATTTAGATATAATTAATATGAAAAAAGGATTCAACTTGAATAATGGTTTAAATAATAATGAATATAAGAATAGTTGTAAAAATTCACATTTTAATACCTCATCTTGTATTCATAATCAGAAATTAGTTAATTCGTTTGTAAATTTTGAGAATTCTGTGAGCTTCAATTATGAAGAAAGTCTTATAAATGCACCTTATATTGACGAAGACACATCCGATTCATCCTATGAAACTGCAGAAGAAAATATAAATTATAATAATAAT
>NW_021628882.1:17500-86956 GCF_900097015.1 Plasmodium sp. gorilla clade G2
ATAACGTATTTATACAAATCTAATTAGTATTTTTTTTTTTTTTTTTATAAAAAATATACTAAAAAAATACATTTGAACAAATTTTTCCATTCTTATTTTATTACTAAACTATATATATATATAATTATTACCTTATAATAACAATATTGTTATTTATACATATTATATTACTATTATAAATTGATCTATATAGATTAAATTATATAGTAATACAGGGCTTTTTATTATTTGGATAATTTTTTATAGTAAACTATCCTAGTCCATATTCTTTGAAAAAATATCCTAATAACTATATACTTAGGAATTCTGTTAATAATACTTGAGCTATAAATTATGGGAAAAAAATATTACTAAAACATTATATAAATTTCTTTAATAAATTCTAGTAATTTTACTTATATTATATGCTCTTCATAAGAAAAAATATTCTTATATTATTAAAAAAGTGTATAATATTCTTTAATCAAATATCTCCTATTTAACTAAAGTTAATTAAAAAAATATATAATACTAATATTCATGTATAATATTATATATATATATATATATATATATATACATCTGTGTATAAATATATATATATTGAATTACATAAAAAAAAGAAAAACAAAACAAAATAAAAAAAGGTAATAAAATTCTTATTACATAAAAAAAATTTTATATTATACATAATTTGTATAATATAAAATTATATATATATAATAATAATTTGGAATCAAAAAAAAAAATATATATATATATAATATATATATATATTATATATATATATATATAATAAAAATTTAGAAATTAAATATAATATATATTATTATATATTAATAAAAACTTAGAAATTAAATATGTATATATATATATTATATATTATATTATATATATTATAAAATTTTAGAAATTAAATATATATATATGTACATATAATATATATTATAAAATTTTAGAAATTAAATATGTATATATATATATATATATATTATAAAATTTTAGAAATTAAAATATATAATATTAATAAAAGCTTAGAAATTAAAATATATAATATTAATAAAAGCTTAGAAATTAAATGTATAATATTAATAAAAGCTTAGAAATTAAATGTATAATATTAATAAAAGCTTAGAAATTAAAATATATAATATAAATCAAAGCTTAGGATTTAATATATATAATATAAATCAAAGCTTAGGAATTAAAATATATATATATATTATAATAAACGTTTAAGAATTTAAAATTATATATATATATATATATAATAAAATTTTAGAAATTAAAATTATATATATATATATATATATATATATATATAAGTTCTGAAATTAAAAATATATATATATATATATATATATATATATAATAGGATGTTCGTAAATATGCTTATAAAAAAAAAGTTTTAAATGTTTAGGAATTAAAATATATATATATATATATTTATAATAAGATGTTCGGAAATATTTTTATAAAAAAGGTTTTAAATGTTTAGGAAATAATATGTATATATATATTATCTATTTTTTAGTTATATATTAATTAAATTTCATTATAATTTATAAATTATTAGTAAAATGTGTAAACATAATAAGTGACAAAAAATATAAATGATATACAATTAATAAGGTAAACTAATAAAAAAAAATAAGTGTAATCAATAAATAAAGAAAATGCAAAAAAAAAAAATAAAATAAAATAAATTATAGTTATAAAAAATTGTACATATTATATATATATATGAATAAATTCAAACTTTTAAATTATCATGCAATTTTAAATGAAAATGAAAGAAAACAAAATATCATATTAATTAATAAAAAAATGTATAATATATATAACAATGTATTCATATACTAAAAATTAAAAATTTTAGCATGTATTATATATACATTGCTATAATACACATAAAATTACGAATAAATAAAATAAAAATATAAAACAAAATATAGTCTAACAAAATAGAAAACAAAATACAAAAACTAACCCCAAACGAATAATAATAATAATAATAATAATAATAATAATAAAAATAATAATGTTATTATTATTATCAAATTAATATTTATATCAAAATATTATGAATGTTTTAAATTTATTTTATTTTTTGTTTAAATATAAAACATTAAATATTCGGTATCAAATTTAGGTTTGGTATTAATTATTTCCTTGAAATAAAAACATTTCAGTAAAATAATTTATTAATTAGAATTCTATTTTTTCTGTATTTAATTGTTTTTTTTTTTTTTTTTTTTTTCTGGTTCATGCTTCGGGTTTGTATATTTTAACCTTTGCTTCATGTTTCTTCCATGATCTTAAATTTTGCATACAGTCACTATAATGAATTCTTAGACACATTTTTTTTATGAGTGTATAAATAATTATAATTACCAAGATAAAAACAATTGTTATAAAAGCTAGGATGTCATAAAGAACTTTGAATATGAAAACAAATGGTGCTAATATAATTTTCAGTGGTAAAAAAAGGCAGTTTGTATTATCCATAAAAAAATATAATATTTCATTCAATATATTATTAATTTTTTTAAAAAATTTTACATATCTGCCTATGATTTTAGCAAATACAGATTTTTTTTTTTTGGGTTTACGTTTTATTAATTCATATGGTGCTGTTGAATATCTGTCATGAATAAACCTTCGATCTCTTGGGGTACAAGTTTTCGAAGAATCAAAATTGATATCTAGCATTTTTACTGTTGCATCATTAAAGGCATCATAAACTTCTGTTAAGGTTCTACATGATATAAAACCTAATCTTTTCCCTACGGAATTCTTTTTTCCATTGTAGATTATATTATAATCATACTATAAAAAAAAAAAAAAAAAAAACCCAAAAAGGGATAAAACACATATGTAAGAATAATTAATAAATGAGTATTCATATATTACTTAATTTTATTATATATATATATATATATATATTTTTTCTTTGGTTTACTCTATTAGTTAATTTATGGTTTATAGTGAAAATGGAAAGAATAAATATTTTTATGAATAAAAAAAACATATGCATTTTATGTTTTTTAAATATTCAATTCCTATATTATATATTCAAATTTCCACCTGCACACGTTGTAGATACATGTTTTCTTTTATATATATAAATGTTAAAAATATAAATATAAATATAAATAAATAAATATATATATATATATATATATATATATGTGACGAAAATACGAAATGATTTGAATATATATATTTTTATTAAAATTTCTAATTTTTTTATAATATGAAAAACACATCAAATTATCAATTCAAAAAAATTAAAATAATATTAACAGAAAAAAATATAATATGTAAATGTATAAGTAAATAAGTCTTATATGTTTATATGTGTAGTCATTAAAATAATAAATACAAAATAAAATAAAAAACAGAATATAAAAAAATTAAAAAAATAAATAAAATATAAAATAAAATATAAAAAAAAAGAAATAGTAAATATATATATAATTAAGATGTACAATAAAATATATATATAAATATTACATATTTTTATTTGGTTTATATTTTTGGTATATCATATTTTTTATTTAATATAGAAATAGGTACTTAGAAATAACATAAGAATAAAAAAATAAAATAAAATAAATATAATAATATTAATATATATATATATATATATATATTTATTTATTTATTTATTTTCTTATAATAATAATAAAAACAATTTTTGCATAAATTTATAAAAAAAAAATCAAATGTGTTCTTTAAGTTTTTATTATAGTATTATATAATATTATTTTTATTTTATATAAACATCTTGGATATTGTTTTCCATAATTGGAAAACAATACAAAAAAAAAAAAAAAAAAAAAAAAAGAAGCAAACACTACTTTATATTTTTTCAAGAAACCATGTTCTCTCTCTATATATATATATATATTTATTATAATATGTATTTTTATTTTATAATTTTTTTTTTTTTTTTAGAAAAGTTATATACATATATATATATAATTATATTTTTCTTTTAATATGGTTACATGTATATGTGTTTTTTTGTTTTTAAAATGTTACATGGATATATATAATTAAATTATTTAATTTTTTTTTTTTTTTTTTTTTTAACATTACAAAGAATGTATATAATTAAATTATGTGTTTTCTTTTTCTTTCTTTTTTTTTTTTTTTTTTTTTTTTTTTTTTGGTAATTTCCTATATGAGTAATATATATATATAATATAAATATAATATTTTTGTATACATTTTGATTTTTAGATGAGGTAATGTAAAAAGATATAATTAATATTTGATTATTCATATTAAATAATCCTTATTTATTTTTATAATGAAGAATTTATAATTTGCTATTAAATTTTCCTATGAAAAAAATTTGTTTTTTTTACAATTTTCCAGTTAGGATATATAATATATATTTTCTTAAAATGTTATTTTCCCTATATATAATTACATGCATGTATGTGTATACCCAAAATCTTGTGAACTAATATATAGTTATCAATAATATATATATATAGCTATAGGTTTACTTTTGCATGTACTAGTAACTATTGATAAAAAGTGGGAACTATTTTTTTTAAAACAATTATATATATATATATATATATATATATATAACGAAAATACAACTTGTATTAATATTTTATTATTATATATATATATATATATATATAATATGTATGTATGTTTTTTTTACTTTTTTTTTATTATTTTATATATTGCTTTTTTTAATATATAGTTTTTAAAAAATTATTATTTATAGAAATAATTTTTTTCCTTAATAATAAAAGATATATTCTGTTTAAAAAAGGTGTTTTAAATTTATTATTATTTTTTCCATTCAAAAAAAAAAAAAAAATTCCTCACTCTAATTTATCTTGTATAATATAAAATTATATATAAATATTATTCCTTATATTATGTAAAATGGGAAAATTGAAAAGGATATAAATATATATAAATATTTTAAAAAATGATATTATTATAGTATAATATAAATATAATAATTAAATGGGAAAATATAATATTTTATTTTATATGTTTTTCTACCATTAAATTACATATCTTTATAACTTTTTAAAGAATATTTTTAAAAGTAATATATTATATTATACAATATATAATAAAACAATTTTTAAATAGTTAGATATTAAGAAAAAATATTTTAACATATAATAAAATATCGTCTGAACAAAATATGTATTAACAATTAAAACAAAGGAACAACAATATATATATTTATATATGTATTTTTTCCTTTCATTGTTATTATTATAATAATCATCATATGCCATTGACTGTTAGAAAATAATAAAGATTAAAAAAAAAAAAAAAAGTCTATGGTGATCTAAAAAAAGAAAATGTATACTTTTAATTGATAATTTAATAATAAGTAATATCAAAACACTTGAGGTATTATTATAATTTATGTGTATAAAATTATGGATTTTATATAAGGAAAAAGTTCATATGTGGATGTTTTTTTCTTATGAAAATTTTATATAAAAATTTTTTACATATGAATTTATATTATATATTTACTTATATATATATAAATTAAAGAGTAAAAGAACTATTCATGTTTTCATAATATATTAAATATTTAACATTATATTTATTTTATATATACAGGATTATTTACTTTTATATGTAATAATTTTTTTTTTTCCTGATTTTAAACATATGAAATTATCATGAAAAATATATAATATATATATATTTTGTGTGTTATAAAATTGAAGTTTTTATTTTTCGTATTCTTCTGTATATAGAATATACATATATTTTTAGGTATACATTTCTATAGATAATTTTGTGTTCATTTTTATATATTCGTAATAATATTCTTACTACTAAGTATGAGTAAAATATTTTTTGAATTACAGCTAAAAAGAAAATATTACATAATAAATTCCAAATTCAAAAATTTAAGAAAAAAATAAATCTGGAACATATAAATTCATAAAACACATTTTTAACCATATATATATATATAATATATATTTGTTTATATTTATATGTAAGTTTTATTTTTATATATTTTTTAAGATTAATGAGAAAAATTAAAAATAATATATTATGTAAGAAATCAATATTAAAATAGAATAATAAAATAATTGTATTAAAATGCACATATGTCAATAGATTTTTCCTTGCCACATAAAATTTTTTTTTTTTTCTTTTAATTAAAAAGATGAAAGAATAACCAAAAAATGAGGGTTTATTAACTTTTTTGCTTTTTCATTTTTGAGTAAATATTATAACAAAAATTATTTAATTAAATATATATATATATATATATATATATATATGATATTTTAATAGAAATAAAATATAATTTTTTACTTAATGTTTTATTTATAATGGAAGATTAAAATATGTTTAAATTTTATGTGTTTTTATTTTATTTAAGTTTTTTTTATTATTTTATTGTACACGAATTACTTATTAAATATTTCTATATTATAATAAATATAGGAATTAACATATATCACATATATGTATGTAAAAAATATATTAAATATAAAATATAACATTTTTACATATGATGTGTAAAAGATAATGCTTTTTTTTTTTTTTTTTTTTTGAATAATAAAGATTTTGATGAAAAAAATAAATACATATAAAATATATAAATATATATTTATATATTATAATGAAATGACGTAGTTTTAGAATATATTAAGAAGGTTGATGCATATTATTTAATTGTATATGTAGAAGTAAAGAATGTCTAAGATCATCATAGTTATAATTCATTTTTTTTTTTTTTTTTTTTTCTAATATATTATTATTTTTTATAGATTTTATGTAATTTTATTATTATGATTATTAATATTATTCAAAAAAAAAAAATATATATATATATATATAATGTTATTATAATAGATATAAAAAATCCAATTATGTATGAAGTAATATATATATATATATATACAGTAATAAAAAAATAACTTGGTTGCATTTAACGCCTATTTTATTTAATACAGATAAAAAAAATAAAATAATAATAAATTCGAAATATAAAAAAAAATATATTAATTCATTTATATATATTTGTAAATATTTATACCATATTTATAAATTAAATAAAATAAATGGCTATATAATTATATCTATATATATATATATATATATATATATATATTAGATGTTTAAATAAAAAAATATATTTTTTTTTTTATATGGTTAGGTTATATAAAAGATGAAAGATAGAAAAATATATTATTAATTATTTTATTATTTTTTTTTTTTAAGCATGAATAATGAAAATTTTAATTTTTTCTTAATTCACAATATATATTTAAAGTCCAGAATTATTTATAAAAATCTATTTATTTTACAATTAGTTCTTTTTCTTTTTTTAATTTAATGGTATATTGTGGTTATAATATATAAAATATATGTTAACTATATCGTAGTATATATAGAATATTTTTGCATGTAGGAAAAAATTATTATTATATGTAAAAATACATTTTCTTATGTTGTTTTTTTATTTTAAAATCAATATTGTTTTAATATGTGTTACAAGAAAATACAGATTAAATAATATTTATTAATGTATATAATATACATATATGTATATATATTTATTTTTGTATAATAATATAAAAAAATCTATATATATTTTATATAATTTTATTGGATGAATTTTTTTTTTATCAACAATGATATTAATATGTAAAGAAATGTATAAACATTTATATTATTATAATATATTATAATAAATATATATTTTTGAATATTATTATAATTTATATTTATAATATTTAAGTAACAATTCATAAGAAGTGTATATATGTATTATATATGTAATATTTATACAATAAAAATAGAAAAGGTTTATAATATGTTTTTATCATGTAATTATAAATGTAAGTAATACAAGAGAAACATTATAATATTTTATTAATTATTTATTTATAATATTTTTTACTGTTCTTTTTTTTTTTTTTTTTTTATTATTATTTAATTGAAAAGTTCTGTCTATAATATAATAAATATTATTCTTTTATTTTAAAAAGATATATTATATTATTTTATTGTGAATTTCAATTTGTTTTTTTTTTGTTCTGTTTGTTTGATCCTCAATAAATGTAACATATATATATTTGTGTGGTAAATAATTATAATAATATATATAGGTTTATTTGTTTGTATAATATAAAGAAATGTGCAATTTATATTTAAATAATAAAATATATAATTAGTAATAAAAATGTTATATACAGCTACAATTATTTATTATATTACACATTAAAATGAAAAGTTTTTTATGATAAATATAATTATTTTCATATGAATAAAAAATACAAATTAATAATATGTATAAACATGAAATAATTTAAAAAGTAGAATAAAAAAAATGAAAAAAAAGTATTTCATAAAATTATTAATTTCTATGTATAATATTACATTCATATGTGGAATGCCATATATGTTTACGATGGTAAAAATAAGAAATAAAAAAATTTTTTTTTTTTAAATAAATTTAAAAATTATTAATATTATATATATATATATATATTTATTTATTTTATAGGTTGCGTGTGTGAATAAATTATATTCCTTTTTTGCATATGAATTCGATGAAAGACATCAAAGAAATTTATATGAAATAGAATGTTTAATTAAAAATAAAGAATCACATTCCTTAGAAAAAAGTGGCTCCTCAAAAATAGATAATTATTATGAGTCTATTGAGAATGTACCTTATATTGATGAAGATATAGAAGATAATTACGTAGAGGAATTAAACGAATTAATTGAAATAAATGAAGAAGATATATCTAGTGAAATGAATAAAAGTGATACATTAAATGATTTGACAAAATCTGATGGATTTAATAATATAAGTGAACTATATAAGAGGGAAGAAGGTGAAAGTAAATATGTTTCAAATATATCAGAAAGGGAAATGGCATTTCAAGATAATTGTAGAAAATCTTCCCATAATAAAAAGAAAGGATATTCTTTAGAAGAAGAATTAGAAAAATTATATAGAATTGCATTAAATAATAGTAATTTAAATAATAAAAAAGAAAAAAATAAAAATAATAATAATTTAAATGATACAAATATAAATAATAATACAAACATATGTGTTGATTACACATATTATGATATATTAAATATAAGTGAAAATTCTAAATTAGAAGAAATTAAAAAAAAATATTATGATTTAGCTTCAAAATATCATCCAGAAAAAAATATTGGAAATGATAAATGTGTTAAAAAATTTGAACTAATAAATAAAGCATACCAAATATTAAGTAATGAAGAAATGAGAAGAAAATATAATAGAGATGGACCTTCTAAAATGAATAATAAAAATTTAATAGATCCGTTTGTATTATTTATGTTATCCTATATGTCAATAAATATGAGTGAATATGTTGGTAAATTAAAAATAGAATACCTTATTGAAGAGTCATTTGAAACGAATTCAAACTTTTATGATCTATTATTATCAAATAAAATTATGAATAACTATTTAGATGTAGAACAAAAAATAAGAGAAGTTGAATTAGCTTTATTATTAAGAGAAAGATTAGAAAAATATTTAGAATGTGATGCAAATTGTATTGTACCAATAGAAAATAATATTAGAACAATTCTTGAATATTCTTTTTCATTTTCTATAATGAATTATATAGGATGGTTATATGAATATTTCTCTAGAATATATATGGGTTATAATATAGAATTATCTTTAATGAATGAAAATAAAGGAATAATGGAAAATGTGTTTAGAAATATAGTTAAAAAGGAAATAAATAAAAATTCATTAAATAAAAACATTGTGAATATAACAAAAGTTTCAGATGATTCTAGGATTATAGATCAAAAGGACTATAATAATGAAGATTTTAATAATTGCACTGTTTTATTTAATCATATTAGATCAAATAATGAGAATAATAAAAATTTAGACGATATGACAAGAAACATACTTATATTAATCATGTTAGATATTAAATTAATAATAAAAAAAGCTGTTGAAAGGGTTTTATGCGATAAAGGAGTAAGTGTATCAACTAGGAAAAAACGAGCAAAAGGTTTGATGAGTTTGGGTAAGGAAATACAAAATTGTACGAAAGAAATAGAAGACAAAGGTCATAAAATTATAAATAAGAATACAAATATTTTAGATAGTATAATTAAGGATATAAAAAAATATATGGAAATAGATAAAATGAATTTTTTAAAAGAAAAAGGGCGAAGAGAAATAGATAAGATATTTTGTTTTGTAGGAAATAATATATACCGTAATAAAATGAAACGTAATATAAATGAAAAATTGAAGCTAATAAATTTTTTGAAATATATGATTAATTCAAAGGAAGAATAAATAAAAGAAAAAATATATATGAATAATAAAAATTGTTATAATTTATATTGGTATATATATATGTAATTTATTGAAATAGAGAATATTTTTTTAAATGTTTCATTTTTTTCTAAATACCAAATTTGCTTTTCTATATATATATATATATATATATATATATATAAATATATATATAGTCTTCTTTTATTACACAATGTGAATTTTAAATGTGTATTTGTATCTTTAAAAGATATATATAAAATAAATTAATGAAAACAAAAATATATAATACATATAACTTTGTATGTATTAAATAGTTTCTATATGTTATTTGTTATATATTATGTGTTAATACTTTCTTTCTTTCTTTCTTTCTTTTTTTTTTTTTTTTTTTTTTGTTTTTTATGAAATATTTTTATTATAGCTGTTTTAGAATTTTAAGAGTTATTTTTTTTCATATATAATTTATGTAAGATGAAAAAAATATTATATATTCTATTTCAATAACACTACTTTATTCTATTTACGAATAAAATATTACAATCTGCAAATTATAATTTTTAATAAAGTTATTTTTAACGTATTAAGTTTATATCAAAATGAAAATTTTGACATACAAATATTAAGATATGTAAACTAATAAGATCTTTTCAAATTAATAGAAAAATTAATTTTAGACACAAAAAAAAAAAAAAAAAAAAAAAAAAGAAAAAAAAGGAAACAAACAAAATTATAAATATTTATATGCACATAAGTAAAATTAATATTTTTTTATGAAAAATGGAATAATAAAAAAATTTGCTTTTGTATTCATCATATATATATATATAAAGACATTAAAAAAAATTAAAACATAAAAAGTTATATAATAAAAACATTATTTTTATTTTGTTTTATTATTATTTTTTTTTTTATTTCTGTAATATACATATTAGAGTTCACAAATAATGTTGTTTATAATTATATAATCTTCTATTATAAATATATTTTATTCCTTATGAGTATTTTAATAATTACAGTTGTTTTGTACAATGGTTACATTAAATATATATATAAATAATAATATATATATACACATTTTAATTATGCGAAAAGACAACACAGATGCGATGTTCCTTCTAAAGGTAAATGATACTCTTGAGGCTCTGTGTTACTTAAATTTCTACATTTAAGTATTTTTAAGAACATTTTTCTAATATCGTCATTTTCTTCTTTAACACTATAGTTATAAATTTCTTTAATTATTTTTCTTTTTTGCGATTCATCTGGGTTATATATATATGATTGTGCTAGCCCCCTAAGTCTCTGTTTAACTTCTTCAGGTGCTTCCATATTATTTATTAACCATGATGTACTGTTAAGTCTTTGAAGTTTTTCATCTCCTTCGGAATTTTGTATTATTTCATCAATTGTATTATTAATTTGAATCTGTTGATTCCTTAATGGTGTATTTGTTTGATTTTCATCCTGTATTATATTTGGTTGTTCTATTATATTTGGTTGTTCTATTTTATTTGGTTGTTCTATTTTATTTGATTGTTCTATTTTAATTGATTGTTCTATTTTATTTGGTTGTTCTATTTTATTTGTTTGTTCTATTTTATTTGATTGTTCTATTTTAATTGATTGTTCTATTTTATTTGGTTCGTCTTCTTTTTTTTCTCTTAAGTAACTTAATGTTCTTGTTTTTAATTTGTTATCTTCATTTTTCTCTTCATATGGTTCTTTTTGTGCAAACACCTATTAAGGAAAAAAAAAAAATATATATATATATATATATATATGTATTATTAACATGCTTTATATATATGCATGATGGCATGTGAAAATATGAATATTTTAATTTTTGTTATATAATATATTGATTGATATATTGCAACAAAATAAAAATAAAAATACATATATATATATATATATATGTTAAAATAAGAATTATTTAATCTCTTTATTTTTTGTGTTCAATATAATTTATTTGTTTCTCTTACATTTTGATGCAAAACGATTAATCCAAATAAAACTGCTATATAAAATATTTTAACATAAGCATGTATCATTTTTACTTATTTATTTTAATTCTATGAATTAGTTTTTTTTTATTTTTTTAAAGAATAATATTCAAACTTATTTATATGGTTTGCATATTATAATACCTTTTTAAATATTTATTATATAATATATATATATTATACTATAATTTATGTGAATTTGTAGCATAATTATGATTTATATAAATTATGAATAATTTTTTATATATAATATTTTTGAAAATATGAGTCTAATATTTATATCTAAAATTTAAATAATTCATATATTTTTTTTTGAAATAAAAAAAAAATATATAATTTATATATATGTATATATATATATATATATATATATATATATATATATTAGTCAATATGTAATATATAGTATTTTTTAATATATATTTAAATATAAACGATAATATAATATATATATATATATATATATATATATATATAGTTATATGTTAAATTACCAATGTAATATGTAAAATATATTATACAATAAAAGTAACATTAGAAATATCATATATTTATTTTTTTTGTACAATATGGTACAAAGCGAATTTGAAAGAAGATGTGAATAAATATGAAAAAAAGAAAATACATTTAAAAATGAAAAATATATTAAATTAACAACTGGATATATTAATAAAATAAAAAAAAAAAAAAAAAATCCATGTATAATTTTTTATTTTTTTTGTACGTATTTTTTTTTTTTTTTATTAAATATTAATATATAATTAAATATTAAAAAAAAAAAATAAAATATTAAATTAATTGGTTCTATATTATATATTTATATATTGTCTATATTCATAATTCACACAAATTATTTTTATGAATCAAACATTTGATTTTTAATTTAAACTTTTGATTTATATTTCTTTTTTATGTTTCATATACATATATACATATATATATATATATATATATATATATATATAGAAGTAAATAAAAAGGACAATATAAAAATATATAAATGCATTTTATGAATAATTACGTATATATTTATAATAAAAAGAGAAATATGCGATATTAATAAATATATACATTTATAGATTTATTATATATTATGTTGGAATAAATATTTTATTTAATATGTGTACATTTATTTGTTAAAAAAACAATTAAAAAATATGTAAATTATACATGTATATAGAATTATTGTACGCACAGTTTTTAATTTTGTATTAAAGTTATTTTTATTTTTGAGTAATAACAAATTTGATTAAAAAATATATATATATATAAATATGTGTATTTTCTTTTCTATGAAAATAAGAATTCAATTTTTAATTATATTAGAGATATAGTTTTATGTATAATATTGATAAAATATAATTTTAAAAAAATGAAATATTATCATACATATATATAATATATATATTAGTTCTGAGATCTTAATTTTTTGAATATATTTCTTTATATTTTTAAAGGGAACATAAAATTTAATATGGATTATGTATATAATTATAACAATGTTTTCGTAATCATAAATCATTAATAAATTAACAATATAATTATATATAAATATTATTAATACAAGACACACATATATATAATATGAGCATATATTTATAATTAAAAAAAAAAAAAAAAAAAAAAAAAAACAACGGTGTCATGTTGACTAAATAAAAAGATTTTTGTTCATGGTTCATATTAAAAATTAAAAAAAAAAAAAAAATAGATATTTCATTTCATTTAGTATTAAATTATATGATAGACTTCATTAATATATATTATTATATATGTAATATTAATTTTTTACATATTATTATTCCTTCTTTTCTTATTTTTCTTCTTCTATGTATTCATGAGTATATTTTTTATAAAATTGTTTCATAATTGTATGTCTTAAAAGAAATTACATTTATATAAACTTTGTAAAAATCTCTATCTATATATATACATATGTATATATATATTTTGATTTATTTAGAATTTATCAAATTATGATTAAAATGTTTTTTATGATATTCATTATAGACATATATATTCTGCAAATTTGAGATAGTATATGAACTTTTTAAAACGAGAAATATCAAGACAATAAATTAAAATGATATATATATTTTATCGATGTTGCTAAAAAATTTCTTAAAAATTGAACTTATGATGGATGAAAAGAATATTTTTAGTATGTATTATTTTTTATTTGAAAGTTCTATATTAATTATATATAGAAAAGACATAAAATAAATATGTATGGTTTAAATATTAAAAACTTGTTAAGGTACAATACGAATTTTGAAATAAATGAACATATTTTGTTATATTGAATTATAGGGATATTATTCAATTTAAAATATATAATATTTTATTGTAATGTATTGAAGAATAGATAATAGCAATTTAATTTTTTTTTTTTTTTAATAAAATGTTTTTATAATAATAATATTAATTTAATGATTATTCACAAAAGAACTATAAGTTATATATAAGAATCATTAGATATGTGTAATGATTTTGTTGAATTGAGGTAAGAAGGAAATAAATTAAAAATATATTTAATCATGTGTATTTAAGAAATGATTGAAAATAATTTTGATCTATGTTTGAATTATTTTAATTTTTATTATAATTATATGTAGAATATTATGAAGAAAAACTATGATGTATTCTTAAAACCGAAATGGTCTTATTATTCTTAGAAAGAGCATTAGATATTTTATATAAATGTAAGGTAAAAATATTATTTAAATTGTCACAATTTTTTGTCTTTTAATGTTGAAAAAATTTACAAAAATAATAATGATTTAGTTACTTATAAGAGAAGCCATTTCTTAAGTTCAAAAAAAAAAAAATATATATATATATATTTTATGGAAACAAAACATAATATTATATATATCATGTTTATTTTTATTTTTATTTTTTTTCTTTTATAATTTTTAAACTAAATTATTATATTATATTACATTTTTTTTTTTTTTTTTTTTTTTTTTTTTTCATTTAATATAGCATAGTTGTCCTCATTAAGAGCTTAGAAAAAAAGGTACTCATAAAATATAAGCGTGCTTCTATAATACTTAAAATATATTACTTACATATATATATTCTATTATTATTTGAATTTAAAAAAAAAAAAAAAAAAAAAATGAAACCATTATATATATATATATATATTTTATATAAAACTTGAAAATATTTTACATAACTGTTAGAAGTTATTCATTTATTATTTTTATAAGAAATTAAATTATTTAATAATAATAATAAAAATATATATAATATAAATACTTTTATTATAATATATTTTAGTTACTATTTTAATGTATTTATAAAAATATAGTATTATTATATTTCTTACATATTCAATAGTTATTACAAAAAAGAAAAGTATTATTAATATTTTCATATTAATACAAGCTAATTAAAACATTAATAAATAAAAAAAACATGATTGTAAGAATATATTTGAAAAACAATAGAATAAATATAGGTTAACTTATATTATGTTCATAAAAATTATAAAAAGGCATATTTTATTATATGTACATATTCATTTTTTATTTCTTAAGTTTTTTTTTTAAATATATATATTAATATTTTAACATAATTAGATATATATAACACAATTGTAAATATTTTATTATATAATATATATATATATATATAAATATATAATTCATAATATATAAAATATTATAATTTTTTATTATATAATATTAAAATAATGATATACAATGGATAATATATAAGAAAATTTATAATATAAACACTGATTGATAATATTATTGTTATTATTCTTATTCTCTTAAATATTACCATATATTTTCCATACACAATTTTTTTTAGTATATGGAAATGAAATAAAATAAAAATAATAACACTAAAAAAATAAATAGGTATGTATTTAATTTTTTTATTATATTATATTATTTTTATGTGTAATTATAAAAACTATTATTCATATAAATTTTTATGTTTTATATAATAATAATAAATATTTGATTAAATATAAGAAAATTTTATATAATATATATATATATATATATATATATATATATATATATGTAGAATTATATAAAAAGAATTCAAGTTGGTATGTATGTATAATTATAAAAATTTTTTATTAAATATAAGAAAATTATAAATATAATTATATATATATATATATGATTATATGTATTGAAATTTTTTTTTTTTTTTTTCTCTAATTTAGTTACATAAATTAGTTCTTGTTTGGAAAAATAAAAATAAAATTTTTTTCATTTTTATTTTTAATATATCGGAAAAAAAAAAAAAAAGCGAAATATAATATATATATATATATTATAAACTATATAATTATTTTATGCCCTTATATTTTGATTCCTAATATTATATATTTAAAATTTCTAACAATGAAATATGAACAGTTTAAAAATGGGTTATTTTAATAATAAATTTAATATTTTTATATTATGGAGTAATATTATTTTGTATTTCTTACTTATAGTTACAATTACATTTTATAACAATGTAAGAAAAGTAAAAAAGATTGAATATATATAATATGTATAATTTTTTTTTGTTATTGTATAAATTTATTTAAAATTTTATATATTATATTTTATTTATATATATATATATATTTTTTTTTTTATAGGATTTGTTTAATAAGTACAATAATGAAAAATCAAACATAATAGGGGCTTCATCTGTTTTTGGATATAGCAGATCATTAGCTGAATATTATAACAATAAAGATGGGTATAATGTATTAAGAATAAATTTGGATCATAAAAAGCTTAAAGGTATGTTTGAGCATATGCATCCTGAAATAAAAATGGTAGAAGTTGATTCAGAAAGTATATGCCCTGGTACAAATGAAGTTAATTTAAAGATTATTACAAATTTAAGACCAGATATGATTAAAGTAAATGCAACAAGTGAAAATATATCATTAGGAGAATGGAATAACATTATGCAATATTATGGTCAACCACCATCTAAGGGAGTATCTAAATTAGATTCGGACGTAAAAGACAACCTAGAAAAGAAAATGAAAAAAAAGAAAAGAAAAAGACCTTTGATAAGATATATTTCAGAAATTGTAGGTTATGGTATTATTATAATTCCTGGTTTTCCTGTTCTTGTTGGTGTTGTAGGTTTTGGATTCTGCATATTAATATTCAAGGGTATTAAACCTGCTAAAAAATATTTTAGTACAATTAAGAAATGGCTTTTTTAAAAAAGTCAAAATTTGATTATACATATATTTATAAGATAAAATATAATTAGTAGAAAATGTATTGATATGATATTCTTAATTAAAGTGATTATATATTAAAATGTGTTTTATAAATATAAACAAATATATATATATATATATATATATATTAATATATACTCCTTTTTATTATATTTAATATAAAATGAAGAATTTGATTTTTTTTTGTTGAATAAAAAAAAATATAATTATACATAAATATAAATGATATATATATATTATATAATATTATAAAATTTACATTTTAAAAAATAAATTTTTGTGATTTCATATATATACATATTTATTTATTATTTTGAGTATATATTTATGCTAAAAAAATTTTAATTATATATAATTTATATATTATTTTATTTTTTTTTTTTTTGTACATATAATTAATTCTTTGTTTTAAAATTTTTTTTATATAGATTTTAATATTTGTATATTTTGCTTTTTATAAATATTTATTTTTTATATAATATATATTAAATTTATTTATTTGGTTATTTTTAATAAAATTGTGTTTTTTTGTTAGCAAAGTAAAATTTATTTTATTTTTTCCTATTTTTTTATTTTATTCATTCCTTTTTTCCACTTCTACTGATTTTATATTTATACGAAGAAAAATAATACTATACACTATATATTTTATGAATTATTTTATTATTTTGAATATAATTATAATAATATTTATAAATTTATTATATATATAGAAAATTTTATTTTAATTCTTTAAATAAAATTACATAACATATGCCTATTTATTTTTAATTATTTAATATATATAATAAATAAAATTTTACCAATTCTTTTAATTTATTAATTTTAATTCTTGACCAGTTATAATAAAAATAAATTATAATTTTGAATAATAAATGTAAGTATTCTTTTTTTTTTTATAATATATGAATAATAAGCATATATGGATTAAAAAATTGTATTATTTTTCATATATATGTAGTTATTTTATATTTAGTGCATGTAATACCCGAAAAAAAAAAAAGAAAAGAAAAAAAAAAATTATATATATGAAAATATTAGTGAATATGAGAAAATATGAAAATATAAATTTAGAAATAAAATAACAAAAATTTTGAAATACTTACAAAAAACATAGGATTATAAGTAAAAATTATTATTTTATAATATATAGAATTATTATTAGAAAATTTATTTGAATTGAATATTAATAAAATGAATAAAAAAAAAGTACCTTATTTTTTTTAGAATAATTATTATTAAATAAATTATAGATACAATTATAATAGAAAAAAATACAATATATATATAATATAGTTTTTTCTTTTTTTTATTTTTCCTATTGTATTTATATAATATTTATTTATTTTATATATCACAAGAATAATGTAATATTTATATCTATAATTTTTATTTTCTACTTTTATTATAATCTGAATTTATTTTTAGGGTAAAATAATATAATCCCTATTTTCAATTAAAAAAAAAAAAAAAAAAAAAAATTAATAGGTTATATATTTATTAATAATACAGTACATGAAAAAAATAAGAATATTAAATATAAGGAATATATATTTTTGTATGTATTTTCTTATTATATGCTTTTTCTATTATTTTTTTATTATTAAATTTAACAGGAAAAATGTTGGAATACTTTGATATTTTGTATTTAAGTTCTTGTTTTTTTTTAATTATTATAAATTAAGATTAGTGCTACAAGATGATTAATAATGAAAAAAGAAGTGCTAATAATCATGAAATAGCAAAATCTTATTTATATCTATATACGGATAAATCAATGTATATAGAGAATGTTAAAAATTTAATAAAATACAAAAAAAGAAAATGGATAAATATGTTTAAGTTATTGTTTAAAATTTTGAATTTGTTCGTATTTATTTTTATTTTTGTATACATTGATGATGTAAGTATATGCAAACATATGTTAAAATAAATAAATATATCTATCTATCTATCTATCTATATATATATATATATATATATATATATATATATATTTATATATTATAATAAGACAACCTAATTTTTTTTATTTTTCTACTTTTAGGACTTAAGTAATGAATTGGGTTATCAAAAGAATGACGTAGAAAGTTTAATACAATTTAGAATTAATAGATTATTAACTGAAACGAAAAAGGGAAATGATAAAGGTAAAAAGAAAACTCATTTTAATAGATTAGAAGTAGATTTTAGTAATAATATGAATAAGGAAGATTATATGAGAGTGGACAATGACTGTCGAGTGTTAGATGTTAATTCCATGAGTACAAGTGATGGAAAGTATGAAGTAAAAGTAACTTTGAAAACTGCATTAAGTCCAAGGGAGATAGATATATACGCATTAAATAATTGTATTAATAAAAAGGAATGGGATAAAATTATAAAAGACATATATAAGGATGATAAAGATAATGAATTTTCTAAGGTGAAAAAAACAAAAAAGAAAAAGAAGCCTATAAAATATATAGTAGATGTATTGGGATATACTATATTAATTGTTGTTCTAATACCTTTTACCCCTTTTATTTTACTTGGAGGTTTAGGTAGATGTACATTTAATTCAAAAGAATCGGGGAAAGATTATTTTAAAACTGTATGGAATGCACTATTTTAAAATATAAGGATTTACATGTATTTAATTTTAATACAAATAATATTACTAATAATATTAATGTTTATGTATCGGATATGGAAATGGTCTAATATATATATATATATATATATTGAGTAAGAGACAGAACTAAAATTTAATAAAATAAAGATAAATATTTTGTCAATATACATTAATAATGAAATAATTAATATCGTATAAAATACATAAAATAAAATTAATTATACTTTAAATTAAAATGTAATTTTTTTGTTTTTGTAAAAATGCTTATATATTTTATTTAGAAATCTAAACATATTTCCTGTTGTAAATATTTTTGTTATTTATTTAATTATTTTTTATTTTTTTTATTTTTATTTTTATTTTTGTTTTTTTTTTCTTTTTTCTTTTTTTTTTATTTAAAAGTATATTTTGATTAGTTATAGATGCTTTATTGGATTTAATTTTTTTCATTTTTAAACATTATTGTTTTATATATACGACCAATCATCATATAGTATATATAATTTTTTTTGTTTTTTCATATTTCATTTTTACATAAAAGTCTATTTAAATGTGCATTAAACTAGTATATGTGATATAATCATCATATGGCTGTTTTTATAATATAACAATTTATTTGAATACATAATAAATAATTATGTAAATATAATGTATAATTTTAAAGGATATATTATGTATATATAAATATATGTATAAGAAAAGGAGAAGTGATACTATATATAACCATTAAATAAATATAAATTAAAAATGATTGAAATGGAAATAACAGAACAAATTTATATTTTTAAAAAAGACAACCTAATTTTATAAATACTAATATAATACAAAATATAAATTCATTTTTTTATTTATATATTATATTTTTGGTTATTTATAATAGGTACATTTTTTTTATATGTATCATTTAGAAATGTAAAAAAGGTATTATTATATATATTAAAATATTATGTATATATGATGTATTTGTTATTAAAAAATAATTTATAATAGAATCCAAGATCATACATTTAAATACAAATTATATTTTATTAATAAATTCAAATACACATATTTACTTATGTTTATTTATTTATTTATTTATTTATTTATGTTTTTTTTTTGTTTTCTTATTAAATAAAAAAATTAAATCAAAATTAAAATATATTAACTTTTCTATAAAATATTACACATATATATTTTTTATTCTTATATTATTGTTTATGTTTTTTTTTACTTTCTCATGATTTATTCTGATCATTAAGACATCATATTATATATATATATAAATATACATGTATTTATATATATATGTATATATTATGCGTATACATAATTATTTGTATGATTAAAATATACATTATTGTATATAAGGTTCGAAAATAATATAATTATTTACAAATTTATAAAAAACGTTTTTTATATATATTTAAAAAAAAAATAAAATAAAGTAACATGTATTAATATATATATATACATTCTTTATTTAAGATTTTTATGTGTATTTTAGTGGATAATTTTTTTTTTTTTTTTTTTATGAACAAATATAAATATTTTTATTTTTGTTTTATTTTTCTTATTTTATATATAAAAACTGATTGAACAAGAAATACCCCAAAAAATAATAATAATATGGAAAAGAAAAAAAAAAAAAAAACCATAATTTTTTTTGTAATTATTATAAAAAATATAGTTTCTTTTATAATAAGAATGTACCTTATTAAAAATTGCATAAAAAACATTTATATGTGTAAAATATATAATAAAGAAAATATAATATCCACTTTTATAATGAATATTAAATAAGATATTATTATAATATTTTTTATATATTATATTTATATTAATTTCATATCACTGTAAAAAGAAAAAAAATAAAAAAATAAGAAATAATATTATATATATAAAATATATAATTCATAGTGTAAAATTTATAAGAAATTTACAGTATTATTATAAAAATATAAATATATATATATTAGATGTAATTATAAGAATATATATGAAAAACTTTATTAATTTTTTTCATAGAGTTTACATTATATATATAATACATTTTATAATTTATTCTTATGTCATATATTTCATTCTTAATTTTTTTTTATGTTAAATTATATTAATATAGATTGAATGAATTCTGATTAAGAAATAATATGTGATAATTATATTACGGAATATATATATATATATATTTTTAAAATATTAAATTTTATAATATATATTTGTACAAATGTTATATAAGTTTTATAATATTATGCATCATGTGTAAATTATATGTATTTATATGATAAAATATATATATATATATATATATATATATATATATATATATATGTCTTTAAAATTTCATAAAAAGTAATAATATTTTTTTTATAAGTTAAAATACCTTCTTGGGTTTTGTTTAATTTTTCATAGTGAATTCTTAAGTGTTTACATATTTTATTATTCTTTTTTTTTAAAAAATTTATTGTATGTGATTTTAATTTTTTTTAATTCATTTATATTTTCATTTTAATTCAATTTCATATATACACCTATAATAAAAGTCTCTATGTGTGTTATTTAAGACTAATAATTATTTATTACAATTATACATCTCCCGTATTCTTTTTTATTATAAAAAAAAAGGAAAAACTATATTATATTTATAAAAACTAGACAATATATTAAATAATATATATATATAAATGATTTATTAATATTATTATATTATTCGTTCTTATTTTTATTTTAATATAATATAGAAGGAATATAAGAGCAGTGTGTATAAGAATATTTCTATGTAAGATTAAATTTTTTTTTCTTTTTCTTTTTTTTAATTATAAATAATACATTATTAGAATACATATCATACACTATTTATTATTAATTAATGTATAACGTTATTATTAATGCAATACATTATATTTCATTTTAGAATATATTTATAAAATATTTAACGTTGTTATATACTTATAAATATAATATTTGAAGGAGATATAAATTAGATATGTATTCAATATTATGTGTATCAATATTAATGCACAAAAATGTAAATAAATATACATATAAAAAAAAATATATATATATATTATGTATCATATAGAAATATTCCCATCTTTATAATTAATTCGTCATCATATTTATTTGGAAAATACAATGTATACTATAATATTGTATTTGATAAATGAAATGAGGAATATATATATTAAATAAATAAATACATATATATATATATATTTAATGGATTAGCCAAATGTTATAATTTCTCATATTATGATCTTTTCCCTTTTTGTTGCACCGACATTAAAACAAAAAATAATAATAATAAAACTATATATATATATATATATATATATATATATGTATAGTTAATAGTAATGCTAAATATATATTTTTTGTTTTATAAAATTTGTTATTTATTAATATTATTTATCAACTACAAAATGTGCAGTAATATGCATATTTGTTTGTCGAAAAAATAATAAAGGCTGGTTTTAATATATGTCTAAATAATAATTATGTATATTTTGTTTTTTAAAATAATTTTATTATATTTATAGTATAATATGTATACATGAAAATTAGGATAAAGATATTATAAGACAAAAATAATAAATAAAAGTACAATATCAAAAAAATATATTTCATATATAAAATATATAATAAATAATATAAACGTAAATATATATATATATATATTTATATATTTTTCTTTTTTGATGCATTGTTTTCTATACATTTATTTGATAATAGCTGTACCATAATTAAGTACGTGTTAATATGATACTTTGAAGGGTACATGCACAAAAAAAAAAAACCAAAAAGTTATAAGAAAAAATGTTATCATCCGTTAAATCGTCACTTTTTATATTAATTTGCTTTTTATGTTTAAAAAAAAATGTTATATGTTCTATAAATGATAACGTAAATGAAAATATAACTGAAACGGTAAATGAATATGAATTTGGAAATGAAGACACAAGTATTAATGAAAATGTAAATGTTAATGTAACTGAAAATGTAACTGAAAATGAAGAAGATAATTTAATTTATAAGAATGATAATAACAATATTGAAGAGTTAAAATCCATGATTGGAAATGACGAATTACATAAGAATTTAAGCATCCTTGAAAAACTTATATTAGATTCTTTGAAAAATGATAATTTAAAATTCCCTTTAATGAAAGAAGGATCTGAAGATTATTTGGATATATCTAAATTTAAAAAAAAAATATTAACTGATTCAGATGATAAAACATATATTTTACCAAAATTGGAATCTAGTTTTTATGATATTACAAAATATGAACACTTATTAAAAGAACAATTAATACAAGAATATAACTCAAAAATATCTGATGCAATAAAAAAAAAATTACTTATTGTAAGAACATTGAAAACTATAAAATTGATGCTCATACCATTAAATGCATATAAAGAAAAAAATGATTTGAAAATTGCACTAGAAGAATTAAATAATGTAATCACGAATAAAACAAATGAAACACTAAGAAAAAGTCCAGTAGAGAATCCTGGAGAATTTTTTAAGAATTTGTTAACTCATGTTAAAGAAATTAAAGAATCAAAAGAAATAGAAAATAAGGGGGAATTTTTAATTCTAGGAAATGATGAAATTGAAATAATGGGTGGGAACGATTTCTTTTTTACAACAAATAGTAATGTAAAATTCATGGAAACATTGGATAGTATATCAAATCAATATGGATTGGGTTTAATTAATGATCTGGGTCCTCATTTAATAGGTAAAAATAAAATTATGTAACATATGTGCATATCTACATATGTACATTCCTTATTATGATGTATCATTTATTTATTTATTATTCGTCTATTTATTGTTTTTTTTGTTTGTTTATTTATTTATTTACATATTTATTTTTGTTTTACAGCCTTGGGACATTTTATCGTATTAAAATTAGCACTAAAAAATTATAAAAATTATTTCGAAACAAAAAATACAAAATTTTTTAGTTGGCAAAAAATTTTAGAATTCTCCATGTCTGATAGATTTAAAGTTCTCGATATGATGTGTAATCATGATGCTGTATATTACTCTGAAAATAAACGTAGAAAAACATATTTAAAAGTAGATAGATCGGAAACATCCATGGAATGTAATATATTAGAGTTTTTAATTCATTATTTTAATAAATATCAATTAGAAATAATTAAAACTACTCAAGATACGGATTTTGAATTATATGGTATGATGGAACATCAGCATATAAAAGATTATTTCTTTTCATTTATGTGTAATGATCCAAAAGAATGTATTATTTACCATACGAATCAATTTAAAAAAGAAGCGAATGAAGAAAACACTTTTCCTGAACAACAAGAAGAACCTAATCGTGAAATAAGTGCATATAATATATATTTAAATTATTATTATTTCATGAAACGTTATAGTTCATATGGAACAAAAAAAACATTATATGTTCATTTATTAAATTTAACTGGACTTTTAAGTAATAATACAAATTTTCATTTGACAATGAAATATGTACTAACACATTTAATGTTATGTTAATTTAATATGCATTTATTTAAATATATTGTTATTTATATTATTGTTTTTTGTTTTTTATTTTATTAGATTATGATACAAGAGCATATGTGACATCTCTCTATTTACCAGGATATTACAACGGTAAGGAAAAATATATATATATATATATATATATAAAGAAACACACAATTTAAATTTCATCCTAATCTTATTTTCTTTTTAGTCGTAGAAATGGCCTTTACAGAAGATGTTGAGTTCACAACCCTGTTTGATAATTTACTAAAATGTAAAACATAGTTTTTGTCTTAATTAAATGTTTATTGTTTTATTTTTAAAAGAATTATTATCTTATATATTAAATTATTATATATATATATATATATTTGTTTATTTATTTTATGTTATTTTTAAATTAATTAATATTCATAGGTATTAAAAAGTGTCATAAAGAAGAAATCAACACAAATACTTCATTGATTGAAAGTAATTTATCACGTAATTATTTCTTACATGAGATAACAAAGTGTGATTTATGTAAAGGGGCATTTCTATATTCAAGCAGTAATATAAATAATAAACAAAAAATAAAATAAAAAATAAAAATTATAATTATATATATATATATATGTGTATATTTTTTTTTAGTGAAATTTGAGGAAGTACCTTCGATGCTACAAAAATTTTATATATATTTAACTAAAGGTCTAAACATTCAAAAAGTATCATATTTAATGAAAACATTAGATATATATCAAGATTACAGCAATTTTTTATCTCATGATATAAATTGGTATACCTTCTTATTTTTATTCAGACTAACAAGTTTTGAAGGTAATGTATTTTATAATAAATATAATATTAACAAATGGTTAACTGCATTTGTTATTTTTATGAAATCATTATGAATTATAATATAACTTTTTTTTGTTTTTGTTTTTAATAGAAATTTCAAAAAAAAATGTGGGTGAAGCTATGTATTTAAATATACAAGACGAAGATTCTTTCCATAAAACGATTACAACGAATTATTGGTTTCCTTCCCCTATAAAAAAGTATTATACTTTATATGTTAGAAAACATCTTCCAAATAATTTATTAGATGGTATATTATAAATTAAACATAAAATTATATTAATTGAATATATATATATATATATATATATATATATATATATATTTATATTTTTACATTATTTATTTTTTTTATTTTAGAGTTAGTGAAATTGATGAAAAGTAGTACCTTAGAAAAAATGAAGAAATCTATAAAATTTTTAGTTCATGTAAATTCCTTCTTACAGTTGGATTTTTTTCATCAACTTAATGAAGCCCCTTTAGGATTAACACGTTCATATCCATTATCATTAATTCTTGAACATAAATTTAAAGTATGGATGAATAGTTCTGCGGCAGGTTTTTATTTTTCAAATTATCATAATCCTTATATAAGAAAAGAATTACACCATAAAGTACTGACAGAAAAATTTGAGCCACCCAAAATGAATAAATGGAATGAAGTTTTGAAGTCATTAATAGAATCTGCATATGATATGTATTTTGAACAAAGACATGTCAGAAATTTATATAAAAATCATAATATATATAATATTAATAATAAAATAATGTTAATGAGAGATTCAATTGATTTATATAGAAAACATTTCCAGGATGTTATATTTTTTGCTGATATATTTAATTTAAGAAAATATTTATCAGCTACACCCTTGGTAAAAAAATCATGGGATAGATTGTATTATTTTCTTTATAGGATTACTGGAAATACTGTAAATATTTATAAATATGGTATTATATATGGATTCAAAATAAATAAAGTATATTTGAAAGAAGTTGTTGAGGAATTATATTCAATATATAATTTTAATACAGATATATTTTCAGATACGTCTTTCTTACAAACGGTCTATCTGCTCTTTAGAAAAATTGAATATAGTTACAGCAGGCAAAGAAGAAACGATCAAATGGTATAATATATATATATAAATGATTATAAATATACATAAAAAATATGCATAAAAATACACAAACATATATATACATACATATATATATATTTTTTTTTTAATAGAGTGTGAATAACATTTTTTTCATGAATGTTGCAAATAATTATTCCAAATTAAATAATGAAGAAAGAGAAATGGAAATACACAATTCAATGGCATCAAGATATTATTCGAAAACTATGTTTTCTGCTTTTCAAATGTTATTTTCAACCATGTTAAGTAACGATGCAAATAATCTTGATAAAATATATGGAAAAAGTAATAATATACAGGTAGCAACAAGTACCACTGCCTTTCTTACATTTGCTTATGTATATAACGGAAGTATAATGGATAGTTTAACAAATAGATTATTACCACCATATGCTAAAAAACCAATAACACAATTAAAATATGGAAAAACATTCGTTTTTTCAAATTATTTTATGTTAGCCTCAAAAATATATGAAATGTTAAATTATAAAAATTTAAGTCTTTTGTGTGAATACCAAGCTGTAGCTAGTGCCAATTATTACTCTGCTAAAAAATTAGGACAATTTGTTGGTAGAAAATATTTCCCTCTTACTACTTATTTTCTATCTAAAAGAGTTCGTGCATCATATGAGTGGGTACATGGTCCACAAACAAGCACAAGCGGTGATACGGGTTCTAGTAGTAATGGTGGAAGTCCTACTCCTTGGAAATTTTTCTTTAATTGGAAAAATGATGCACCTATATATTTTTATTTTTACTTTTTCTCTAATTTATATCTTGATTCTGCAAAATACTTTCCTGGAGGATTTTCTACTTCATTAAAAGAACAAACCGAACATATTTCAGATAGGGGTTATACGAAGAAACCCATGGTTCATGAACTTACAAAAAATTTAATATTGGAAATTACTAATGGATATATGTATGCTTTTTCTATTTATTCTGTTATACCATTATATGCATATTTTGAAAATGTGAATTTTTATATTATAAGTAATTTCCGTTTTCTGGATAGATATTATAATGCATTTAATAAATACTTTATAAATTTTTTCAAAACGAAACTTAAGAAATATACTAGTGATGTATTTATAAAGTACGAACACGATGCATATACACGTATGAAGAAATATGGTTACCTTAATGAAGTAATTGCATCTAGAATTTCCTCCAAGAATAAAATAGTAAAATATATTTATGATAATAACGAAGATATTATGAATAATTTAAGACGATATGATATGGAAAACATGTTCAGAAATAATATGTCAACATATGTAGATGAATATGCCTTTTTTGATGATTGTGGCAAAAAAGAAATGTTTCTAAATGACAGATGTGATTATTGTCCTATTGTTGAAGATTTATATGAACCAGATACAAAAGAATTACAATCACACACTAGTGATATCCAAAAGGTAACAGATAAAAATGATACATATATTAACTATGAAAGATTACATGAAGAAACAAACTCACAAGAAATTCAATCAGATGATATCGATGATGAAAAGGATGACGATTTACCGGATGATAAACTGATGATTAAAAGATTAGAATAAATTAAATAAATGCATAAATTATTATTATGTATTCTTTATTATTTTTATTAATATTATATGTATGATTTAGTATCTTTATTATATATATATATATATATATATTAATTGTTTTCATGTTTAATGGTTCATATGTTTTCATGTTTAATTCTTCATATGTTTTTATGTTTAATTGTTCATATGCTTTTATGTTTAATTAATTAATTGTTTAATTGTTTAATTATTTATATGTTTAATTGTTTAATTGTTTATATATTTATATGTTTAATTGATTAATGGTTTTTATTTTTATACGTTTAATTGTTTATTTTTTTATTAGTTTATTTTTCATTGCTTTGCTTAAGTATATATGTTTCAATTTTATTAAAATATTTGTAATTTTTTTTCATATTATTTTCAATTAATTTTTAATGTGTAATTAGTTTTTCTAGATTCTTATAATTAACAATTAAACAATATAAAATTAATACATATAAGTTATTTTTTTTTTTTTTTGTAAAAAAATTTTTGATGCTATTTTTTTTTATATTCTATAATTTTCTTAAAACAAACTAATAAATAAATAAATTAATAAAATAATAAATAAATATATATATATATATATATATATATATATATATTTTATTAAATAAGTTGTTTTTAAATATTACATGAACAAAATTAACAAAAAGAATAATTATATATATGTAGATATGTGTGTATATTTACAAAGAGAATATGAAAAAATAAATATATATTTAAGAATATTTATTTATGATATTCTTTTTGTTTTTTTATATATGTATATAATAATTAATGAGGTATATTCTTTGTAATATATTTTTATGTAATATATTTTTATTTTTTCTATTATTTATAATTAATATATATTAATTTAATTTATTATTATATATTTTTTTTAAAATAATTTTAATAATATTTATTATGCATTTTATAAGTTAGTGTTAACACATATTATCAATATGTCTAAATTAAATATTATATAATATTTAATGATTTGATTGAATTCTTATTTCGCTTGAAAAAAAAATGAAATTTAAAAAATATATTTATTATGAAATATATATTTAATATAAAGAATTAAAAAAAAACTAAATAAAATAACATATCTACTATGTTTTGTTAGTAACTAAATATAAGTCTATCATTAAAATATTGGTTTCAAAAACATTTATCTGAGAAATACATAAATTTTTAATTTAACTTTATTTTATTCTTCTTACTTAAATAAAAATTTTCATATTCATATATATGAATTTTATTTTATAATACTATGCGATAATTTTGTTTTATGATTTTGTTGTCAATATATATGTTTAGAATTTAAGAAAAAAAAAAAAAAAGACAAAACAAAACAACAAAAAACCATAATTAAAAAATAAAAAATAATAAGCACTAATAGCAAATTAATAATATATACATATGTATATATAATAATATAGAGAATAATGATATAAATATACACATATATTAATAATTATAAATATTCATTTGAACGTGTAGTTATAAACAATATTAACTTATTAATATTAATTTATAAAAACAGTTTTATATAAATATCATTTTAAACCGTAAAGCTCTTTTTTATCTTCTGTTATATGTAATATATTGTTTTTTTTTTTCTTCTTCTCATGATTCATCCCAAAGAAATTTATTCTATCGGATGTATATTGAAAGGATGCTAAAGAAAAAGGAAAGAATGCCATAGCATGTATTACAATATTTTCAGTAATAAGTTTTAATGATAAGGAATCTTTTTTTTGAACATTGTAATCTATCATTCTATCTATAAAAAAGTCATCAAAGATATCAAGAAAGCACTTAATTTTATCAAAATGTGATAAAACGTTTCCTTCATTTAAATGTGCCTCTTCTCTTCTTTTTTTAAATATCAAATCCTCTAAATTTTTCGGTTCTGTTATTAAACTCTCGATTATATTCTCATTACAATTTATATCTTCCTTTATATTGTTTTTATTTTTCTTATGATTTTTGTTAATGCTTTTTGGTCTTAAATTTGATGTATTTTTATTTGCATGGTTTAAGTTCGAATAATCATTATTGACATGAATCTCTGATAATGATCTATTTTGTAATGTATTATATGATTCATTTTTATATATATATTGATCATAAGAGTAGTTCGAATGTTTATTCTAAAAAAAAAAAAAAAAAATAGAAATATATTATATATATATATATATATATATGTTGCACCTTATGAACAGATTATATAAAAAAATTAAAACAAGATCTTTTCATTTTCTTGTATTTTATATTTCACCTTATTGTTAATACATAGAAATATAATTAAATGGGAAAGTAATAAATATATAATAAATAATAAATATTTATGTATTTTATTGAATATATTGTAATTTATTGATATATACACATTCCCACATTTTGAGACGTGATGTATATAATTACAATTTCTGTTATTAGTTATTTTATTTTTTGTGCTACAATTTTTGATAAGCATTTTTTTTTTTTTTATTGACAAAAAATTATTCACATAAATTATTAGAAAATATGTATTAAAAAAAAAATAAAAATAAAAGAAAGGCTTAAAAAGAAGAAACTAGAAAATATACACATTTAACAAGAAATATATATATATATATATATTTATAAGCCTAATATATCAAATATTAATTATATTTTATTTTTATTACGCGCTGTGATTTAGAAAAAGTATAGCTAAAAGAAAAAAAAATATTATACTATTTTTAAAATATTTATGTTTATACAAAATTAAGCTTTAATATATTTAATATAAGTAATTTATAATTTATTTATATATTTCATAAAAAAAATATATTTTTCTTTTAGATCATTTAATAAATAGAATTGTATATAAACTATATATTATTTATATAACACAGTTAAAACATATAAAGATTAATTAAAATATATAGAGTATATATTATAATATACTTCATATTCTTTTATAAAATTTATGTATCAAATATATTTATTACTGAATCATCATTAATGTGTATATTATTATTTCTATTATATAAAAAATTAAAAACGTCTTAACAATAAACATGTTTTATATAAATTAGTATATTTTACAGAAGCAAATATATTTATAACATTTGTATCGAATAATTAATTCCTTTTTATTATTAAATTAATAATAATAATTATTATTATTTTATAATGCGTCATGTTATATTCTATTGTGTATTAATATTACTATGCAATAAATATTAAATGTTAAACAAGCATATATAACTATATATAATTTTTTTTTTTTTTTTTTTTTTTTTTTTTAATATTATTTTAATATTTTTAAAACTGTGATTAATATATTATATTTAATTAAATATATATTGTTGTTTATTTTAATAAATATATTTTCATAACAAATAGTATTTATAATATTAAAATTTTAATAGTATGTAAAATTTTTATGGTGTTCTAAGGATTAATAAGAGAGATGAACATAAATGGGAACTTCATGTATTTTATAAATATAGTAATTTAGATAAATTACAATATAATAATATATTTTCACATATTTTTTAAAAGTGTAAAAATAACAAATAATTATTTTAGTTATAATTATATTAATAATATAATATTATCAATATATATAGTGCAAATATTTTATCACATAAAGAAATTTATTATTATATAAAGAATTTAAAGATGTTTTTTTCCATATATTTAATTCAATTAAAGGAAAATACGGTATAGGTTATTAGGTATACACATGTTAATAAAAATATCTAAAAAAAAAAAATAAATATTTTTATTATATTATACAAAGTTCTTATTTAATATTTTTGTGTTTAATATGTATACTATTTTTATAAAAGTAATTTATTAAGCATATTATTGAATAATTAAGGAAAATAATCAAATTAAGTAGATTACTCATTTTATATAAATATATAAGTGTTAAAAAGTCATAAAAAAATAATAAAATAAGAAAAAATAATAATAAATCAGTTGTTATTATTGTATATGTTGAAATGCATATTACTTAATATATTTGATATCATTAAAAACAAGAGATATGAATACTTCTTATAATTAAATGAATTTAATATCATTATTTCAAATTATTATGAGGAGTATATATTAAAAATGTTATTTTTTTCTTCTAAATTATTTATATTTATTCTTATATTAAATTTAATTTTAGTTTTAGATAAGGTAAGATAAGAAGAAATGAAAAAAAGAAAGAAAAACTATTAGGTGTGAGTTATATATATATATATATATATATATATATATATATATATATTAATAATATATTTTAATTATTATATCACGAAATTCATTTTAAATATATTTATATATTACGTTTTAGTGTGTGTGTATATAATATGATTTAAAATATTACAATAAATAACTTTTTCATTTCTAGTACATTATAATTTAGTATATCATAAATTTTTACTTATAACTATTATATTTTTATATTTACCCATTTTATAGAATAATAATCTTAACATATTTGAAAAAATTCAAAACAATAAACAAATTCACATAAGGATTAATAAATATTTAGCAGAATACATTAAAAATGAAAACACAAATTATGAATCAGAAGAATTTGATTCATTATATGAAGAATTGGTAAAACAAAAATTAAAAAACTATCAAAAATTAATGGATCTTAGGAAGAAAGAAAAAAATTATGAAAAAAAAAAACTAAAAGATAAAATGTGGCAAGATAAAGTTGTGAGGAGTAAAATAAAAGCTTATTATATATTAAGTGGGGATTATAATAAATACTATGAAATGTGTTATTCGTTTAAGTTTATTGAAACAAAGAATAAAACAAAAAATAAATTATATGAAATATGCCATTCATTTAATTTGATTGAAACAAAGAATAAAATAAAAAATAAATTATACGAAATTATATTTAAAGGAACACGTTTCTGGGATGGCCTTGGGAATTTATTAGAATTGATAGGAATTTGCGCATTAGAAAATATGGTAGTAGCTATTATTAATTCTATTGTTTATATTTTATCAAAAGCTGAGGCCGTTACTATCATGAATTCAATTGCTATTGTACCTGGTAGTATTTATGGCGTTTTAATTTTTTTAATAATTATTACAATTGTTGTAGTTATATTAATTGTTATTTGGTTATGGCCAAAGAAACAAACAGATAGTGATGAAAATACCTTAGACACTACGTAAATATGATATTTATATTTTGAATAAACTATATATAGTATATTTTTTAATCTTTACCCTCATGAGTAAATATTATTTGTGAAATTAATAAAAAAAAAAAATAATTTACAAGAAGTATTTTCTTTGATATTTTTATTAGTTTCATATGTACGTATCTTTATGTATATTTTATTTTTATTGTTATTTTATTATATTTTATTTTTTATTTTATTTTTTTTGGTAAATTATTTGTATACATTACATTAGTTATTAATTAATATATATATATATATATATATATATATATATATATATATATATTAAGAATGTTTATATTTAGTTTTAACGTTAATAATTGTTTTTGTTTTACACAGTATTATGCTAAATACAATTATATGATATTAGCTTTGAGTTTAAGATAATTGAAATTTTGTTATATATATGAGATTAATATATGTCAATTTTATGTGGAATATATTGATTTAATTAATATATTTATTATATTTAAGAAATTCAATTAAATTATGAAAAATAAATAAATCCTTATTAATTCTATAATAGTAAGAATCATTAAAATATATATATATAATAAATGAAATACACCTATATACTTATATACATACACACATATATATATAATATCACTATAAACTACTATTTAATATACATTTAATAATATACTTATTTTTATTTGAATATTTTTTTTCTTGACATTTATTATGGTTTATTACTGCGGAGAATGAAAAAAATTAATGCGCTTACAAAAATATGAAAGTATTGGTATAGCTAAAATTGGAGCAGCACTAATTATTACAGCGTTATCTATTACATCATCTTTTAATTCTGATTGTTTATTCTGTATATTTGTATCTACTATCTTATCTACAAAGATATTATCAAAGGCTTCCAATACAAGTTTTGCTCTTTTTAAAAAAGGTTTTTTTTTATAATTATTTATTTCGTTCATTTCTTCATCATATTCGTTTAGCAAATCTTCCAAGGTTTCCTCTTTTTTAGTTATATTATCACTGTTAGTATTTTTCGATTTATTATTATTTGATTCCTCTGTTGAATGTTTTAACAATTTTGTTTGAGATGAACTTATTTTATTTTCTTCATATTCATCACCATTATTATTTATGTGTGAGACATTTAATTGTGACTTATTATTATACCTTAACATTTCAGTTAATGTTCGTTTCATAATTAAGGTAGATACCATGTTAAAATTGAACATTTCATTATGTATAATACTTAGTAAATGCTGAAATACAATATATATATATATATATATATGAATTAAAGAGATCAAAATATATTGTGTTTATATGAAAATGTTTTAATATAAAGTACTTAAATGCTTTATGAATAAAAAATAATATAATATTTACTTACTTACCTCATTATTAATGTATAATGGGAAATTGAAAAAATATATTAATAACAAATTTTTTAAAAATGTTAAAATGTTTGACATTGTATGAATTTATTTTTATTTATAATTAATATCTTAACATATCTATACTTTTTAATGATATATATATATATATATATATATATATATATATATATATATATATATAATATAATATAATATAATGTATTTTACCTTCAGGTAATGGATAACAAAAATAATTATAGTTTATATTAAAGAATATTATTATTTTAATAAATTATTTATTTTAGTGAAAATAATTATATGATATAAAATTATTTTATGATCCATTTTTTGTATATTATTTTTGTTAACTATATTGTTATTATAGAATTAATAATAATTTTGTTTATTTTAAAAAAGATGAAGAATATATATATATATATATATATATTATATTTCAAAACATATTATATTATAGATATGTCATTTAATATATTATGGATATATGAATTAAATGTATGAAAAATTTATTTATTTTATGATATTTCTTATTTAACCTTTTTTTAATAAAGATTCCTATGTATATTTTAATTTAAATTATATGCGCATGAAATAATGTAGGTAGAATAACGAATAGTTTTCTAAAACGATATTAAATAATACATTTTTTTAATATATTACAATATATATATATTATGTTGTTAGGATTAGATATTTAATTTATATTCTTTTTTTTTTTTTTTTAGATAAATAAAAACATAAAATATATTTATATAAATGATAATAATAATTATTATTATAATATTTTCAAAATAAACGTTTTTGTTAAATATATAAGATAACTCTAATTATTTTAAATTTAAATAATATCAGTTTATATTAATTCTACATATATATTGAATTTTTATTTAATATTTATTTATTTCATAATACATGAAATAATATATATATATACATGTTTTGTTTTGATTTTGTGATAGTAAGATAATGTAGTTACCTTTTTCTAAAAATTAATGATCTATTTATTTTATGAATTAATACAGTATAATATAATATAATATAATATAATATAATATAATATAATATAATATAATATAATATAATATAATATAATATAATATAATATTTATTACTTAAACGAATAATAACAAAAATATATCATTTTATTATATTTTGATTTATCCCATTTTTTTTAATATGTAAATAGAATATAATTATATATATGTCCATTACGTTTAAATATATTTTTCTATATGTAGGATTTAACTAAAACGTTCTTTGTTATAATAGTGACTATTATTATTATTTTATGTGATTTAAATATATTTTTTCAATATATCAAAATATAGAAAATAATACATAATATATATATATATATATATATTTGTTATAATGCATAAATTATATTTATATATGAAGCATGTTTCATTAATAAGATGAGTTAATGTGTTTTTTTTTTTTTTTTTTTTTTTTTTTTTTTTTTTTTTGTCAAGATCATAATTTATAATAACATAATATTACCTTTTATAAAAGTATATATTTATAAAATTTATTAAGTTTAAATATTTAATTTTTTAATAAAATGGGAGTTTAAATTATTACATAAAAATGTTATGAAATATATAATGCAAGAATGAATTTTTCTTCATTAATTGTTTTTTTATTTATTGTTATATTGAATGTGTTACTTGCAGAAAAAGAGGTAATATAAAAAAATAATCATGAAAAATAAAAATAATTGTAACAAAAAGGATTTATATCATATGTATATTATTATTATTATTTGTTTTTAGAATATCCTTACAAATGATTTATATAAACATGAAAATAGTAGTTACAGTAATTTTGATAAAAAAACGTCAAGTGTAAAATGCGCTACAAAAGAAACAGTATATCATGAATTGTCAAAAACTGATGGTTTATATGAGAATTTTGTAAAATACAATAAAGTGGAAAACAAAAGGGATTTGGATAAAGGGACAAGTGATAAAAAATATTCAAAAAATATATTTAATAGTACGAATTCTGAAGATATATTTGAACCCGTCAAAAGGGGAGAATCATGTGATTATAAAAATAATATGATGAAGGAATGTTATGTAACTTTTTCATCAAAACCTTTATTGAAAAAAAATAGTAGGATGACTAGATTTAAGAATAAATTGTATAAAATGATTTTTAAAAGAAATAAAATTTGGAGAGTTATTTCAGGAATCATTACAGTTTTGGGAGAAAGTGCTATAATTTGTGAGATTCTTATGGTTATAGGAAGTATTATAATTTTATGTTCATGTTCCTGTACGTCTACTTGTGTAACTGGTGGTACATTAATTATTGCATCCGGAGGTGTCCTTGGAGCTATTATACTATTCATAATATTAATAATTGTAGTAGTTTGGTTACTTGTTACATGGTTATGGTCGCATAAAGATGTGTATTATGAATTACATAAAAAATAATTTAATATAAAGAAATTTTTTTTTTTTTTTTTTTTTTTTTTTTTTTTTTTTTTGTGCAGACTATATATATAGACTTATGAATATATAAATAAATTAATATTTAATATATATTTTTTGCATTTATGTGATATTTTTTTTGTTTATTAAAAAATTACAGTAAATCAACTTTAAAATATATATATGATTATATTATTCTATATATGATGCTAATATATGTATTTTTATTTTCTTTATTTATTAATTTTTTTTTTTTTGTGGTTTTTAACACATGTATATAATAATATGTATTACCCATTAATCAGGTATATATGCATATTTTAAAAATTAATAAATAATACTCTTTATTTAATATATAAATAAATAGTATTAATAATAAATCTATTTTATACAATTCTTAAAGTATTTATATTTTTATATGAAATAGGAATGTATATAAATTAAATACATTCTTACGATAAATAATAAAAAAAAAAAGAAAAGAAATAACACAATTTTCTGAGTATATATATTATTATGAAATTAGGTAATAAACAAATACATTCATAAAAACATATATATATTATTAATAATATTAAATATATTTCATCTTTTCGTAATATATATAAGAAATACAGTTTAATAGGAATCCTTTTTATAATTCGTTTCCGGATTCCTAACTATGTGTTGAAATATCTTTTTATATATGTTATATAATAATTTTTTTTATTTCTTCAAAATGTACGCTAGAGGAATATATATGATTTTTTATATTATCCAATATATGTTCTTGAATTATCAACATGTTAAATTAATTGATGTATGTAATTTTTATATCAAACAATTTTGACTTTATCTTTTAGACACCCATACCATGTTTCAACAAGAGAGAAATTCCATTTTGATATATTTATAATTTCATATTTATATAAAAATGGGGGAATGATCCTTATTAATTCTTTAATTTTTGAGTAATATCTTTTACCACACTAAGTGATTGGTACCGAAAATTTTTTAATTCATTTTGTAGTGGTATTTCTTTTATATTTCTTAACATTTCATATAATTATTTTTTCTAAGCTGTTGTGACATATCATTATAATATAGATTCTTATTTTTGTGTTGTTTCTCTTTTTTTAACTAAAAAAATGTATTGAATTTATAGTAGTTTTCTTTCTACTTGGTGTTTCATGATACATAAATATGTCGTAACAAAAAAAGAAAAAAACAAATATATATATATATATATATATATATATATATATATAATTGTGGAACTACATTATTATTTGTACCACTATATGTATTATTAACAGAAACACAGTAGAAATAGCTAAGGGGAAAAGATATTTTATTATTTTCGACAAATTTATATTTTATATCATATTTAATTTAAAAGAAAAAAAATATATATTTTATATTTGTATTTTTTTTTTTATTAATTCTAAAATATTTAAAATTATAACAAACACACAGAAAATTTTAACCTTAATAATATTATTATAATTAAATATAAATATCTCTCTCTATTTATATAGAAGAACAATAATAATAAGAATGTAGGAGATAATTGTATGTTGAACGTATTTATAATTACTATACGAAATATATATATTCATTTATTTATTTCAAAAAAAAAAAGTAATAAAATTATATTATTAAAATATATATATTTTTTTTTCTTTTATTTATATATTTATTTTTATATTTCTAATTTTTAATATTTTATCGATTATATACATGTGTGTGTATGTATAAAATTGTAGGATAAATAAATAATCCGATTTTTTTTTTTAAAGTAAAAGAAGTATTTTTTTTTATATGTTATATTATTTTATATAATAAGATACATATAAAAAATATAATTTATTTGATTATTTTATGCACTAATTATATATTACATTATAAAAACCATTAACTCCTTCATTTTAGTTCATTTTAATAATATTACGTAACTGAATAATTTCATAAAATATTATAAAATAAAAAAAAAAATATTTAGATAATGCTATATAAAAATTATATAAATATTTTAATTTCATATGGAAATAATATATATATATATCTTTTAAGTTAAAATAATTATTTCTTAATTCTACCTATATGCAAAGGAATAATAAATATTATATAAATGTTATATATAAAAAGTCATAAAAAAAAAATATATATACATATATGTATTATAATAGAAATGAAAAAAATAATTAATTATATATATACATTTTTTTTTATTATCTAATTTTACAAAATTATGCATTATATTTTAAATCAATATAAATTAACACACAATTTTAATATTATAATAATACATTAATATATTGTTTCTATGAAAGTCCATAAAATATATATCATATATTAATATAATTAAATATATTGTAAATGGGATAATTTCTTAATATCCATTAGATAATGTATATAAATTTTTATTTTAAAATTTATTTGATTATTTAATACATATATAATATAATTTAATAATAACACAAAAAGTGCATTTAAGCAAATACAAATGTATTATATTGTATTTTAATTTTAACGTTTCTTAATTTTTTAACACTCAATTGTATAGTATATATGTATTTAAATACTAGAATGTATAATTCATATATATGCATATGAAAAATGTGAAATAGTTATATCAAGAAAACATAATTTATTGTTTTGTAAAAAAAAAAAAAAAAAAAATAAGGAAAATATTAATTATTTATTTCAATATTTACTTTAAATTATAATGTATTAAGTTTTTATATTAATTTTTATTAAATATGTATTTCATGTATAAATATAAACATGATAATTTAGTCATATAAAAATATATATATATATATATATATACATTACACATATACCATAAGTTATATTAGGATTGACATTAACATAATTTTAATAATATTTTAAAAAAATTATTTTATATTAATAGAAAATTTACACAAATTTTAAAAAAGTATATTATTATTTGATATAACAGAAAAAAAAAAAAAAAAAAACAATAAAAGAAGTTAAGAAAAAAATATATTTATATTAAAATTTGGAGAATATAAATATGCTATTAGAAAGATTATTATATATATAAAAAAATTATTTCATAATAAAATGAATGTTATTAATAATATATATATATATATTTAAAATAAAATTTCCCCTTATAGTTTACAAAAACATACACATATATTATTATATCTATAAATATAATAGCGTATATATTAAAAATGATATTTTATAATATTAAATTAATTATATTTTCAATTATATTAGTATCATTAACGTTAACTTATAATGTAAAAAATAAGATGAAAATTATATACATGTGTACAATATAAAACTACATTTTGTTATCATACATTTTTATATTTTTATTCATCATTTCTATATTTATTTATAATATAAAATATATTGAATTAATATAATTTGATTTTTTATTTATTATGTTTTTAATATATATTTTTTTTTTTTTTTTTTTTTAGAATGACTGTGATGGATTATATAAATATATAAATTATAAAAACATGGTGTTATGGCCAATGAATTTCAGATGCTTAGGAGAATTATCACATGGATTTATTGCAAATAATAAACATAAAAATAGTAAATTAAGAGAATACGGAAACACCAATGAAAGAAAATACAAGAAGGACAAATATCCATATGATAAGACAAAAACAAAACAGAATATACCACATGTAAAAGAAAAGGGAAATGTTGGAACACCACATTTGAAAAAATATGAAAAAGAATCAAAATCAAATAGACCTACTCGTTCCTTCAAACATTCAGAAATTCATTCTCAAAATAATTCAGATAAATCAGATGATAAATATAAAAGTGGGTGTAAAAAATGTTGGAATAAAATGTTTATTGTATTGTTAATCCTTAGTTGTCATTTTCACATTTTTTGGATGTGGTATAAAAAAAAAAAAAATAAAGGGAAATAGGTTTGTATATGAATAATATTATATTATTTTATATTTATATATATATTATAAACTATTATATATAATATTATAATTGTGATAAGTACATATCTACCTTTATTGTATAATACGTATATATAATTTTTTTTTTAAATACAATGTATATGGTATTTTATAAACGCATAATAAAATTAATGTGTTAATAAAAATTAAAACAAAAAAAAAACATAAATTAATTAATTAGGAAAATTCAGGATTTAACATTATAATTATACAAAAGAAAATATTAGGAAACAAAAATATCATTTTTCATGTATATTATGACTTTTTCATTTATATAAGTTATTTATATATGTTGTATAATACTATATTATAATATATATATATATATATATAATTATTCGAGTGTGTCCATGAATTATTTGAAAATTCATATTTAATTGTATCTAGGTTGCTATTGGTTTAGAACATGGATCTATCGGTTATTTATTGCATATATTATTAAAAAATATATTTTATAAAAATAAGCACAATATATAGTATCATCAAATTCATGTTAATATAACACTATTTATATATGTTCTCTATTCTCCTTGTTATTTTTTTAGTTTTTGTTTTATACTAATATGTACTATTATTATCATTATGGGAATTACCTTCATTTTTAGAAATATTTAAAAATTTTTTTTTTAGAGGTATTGAAAATATGTATTAAATAAAAATGTATTACTTCTTGTATTTTCATAGTATATATAATGTGTTGTAATACATGTTTAATATATATACATAATAGCTATTAATATAATATTATTATTAAATAATATAAATACAAGTATAGTTTTAGAACATATAATAATGCAATTAATATTTAATAAAAATATATAGATAATTTTTATAAATAAAGTATATATATATAATAATATATATCATGAAAAAGAAATATATTTTTATAAGATACAATACTAACGGAAACTATAAAGTATAATATCTAATAATATGTATTATTTATCCTTTTGTCCTTTGTTTTTTTTTTTTTTTTTTTTTTGTTCTTATGTGTTCTTGTTTTCTTATAATAAAAAATATATATTTTTTTGTTCATAATTATATGAATTAGTGCTTTAATAATTAATGAATCCTTTAAAAAATCACTAACAGTTTTGTATAAAAAAAAAATAATATTAATATTAATTTTAGTAAAAACTTATATAAATTAGAGAGGCACATATAACATACAACGAATTTTAGAACAAAAAAATACATAATGAAATTATTAAAAAATATATTTACTATGAGTTTATTAATATTTTTATACCATATATTATGATACAAAATGATTGTTGTTAATTATTTTATATAATTTCAATGATACAAGGTTTTTATTGGAATATGTATAATACATATATATATATATATATAAATATATATTAAACAGTTATAATATATGTATTGTATATCTTTAACAATTATTACATTACACATTATATATAATCTACAAAAACAAAAAAACAAAAAGAAAAAAAAAAGTTGTTATTAACTACAGTGTTACTTGTCATTAGTATGCATAAAATAAAATTATAATTATAATTATAATTTATGGTGTGATATAAAATTAAGTTTAATTACAAATTAATTATTAATATTATAAAAAAATGTGGAAATGTTTTGTTATATTATATTTTTTAAAAATTTTATTAATTATTTTTTTTCGTTCCTATTTATTATTTATTAATTTTTTTTTTTCCACTTTAATTAAAACACAAAATATATTAAATTATTCGTGGAAATATATTAATGAAAATATATTTTATATAATTTATTATTATTATAGAATAATCATAAAAATATGGTTAATATAAATATTTATATATATCAAAATATTATAATATAAATATAGTGTAAAAAAAAATATTTTAGGTCAGTTAGTGTTCTAAAATGGGAAATATATATATAAAATGATAATTATAATTTTTATTATCATAGAAATAATTATATTATATCCTTTTTGTGCCTAATCGTATAAATTTTATAATAATTATAAAACCCTCAATATATCCTCTAAATATTAATATATTAAAATGTATTAAAAAAAAAAAAAAAAAAAAGAGAAAAAAATTGTAAAATGAAAATTAAAGAGTTCTAAATTTTTGGTAAATTTCAATATTTTATCAGTTATATATATTGTTGAGTTGAACTGATCCATTTAAATGCATATTTTGTGTTATATATATATATAAATATAACAATGTATAATATATATAGATATAAAATCAATGTAATATTTATAATAGTAAAAATGGAAAATTTACAATACATGGATAGTTATTATCCATATTTTTTACTGTTTATAATAAATTTTATACAAAATGTACTTTTATAATAACCCAAAATACAATAATTAAATAAAATAAAACAACAGTTGATATTTAATAAAATTCAATTAATTTTATTTTATTTTATTTTAATTTCATTTATTTTTATTTAATTTAATTTAATTTTATTTAATTTTATTTTATTTTAATTTATTTTATTTTAATTTATTTTATTTTATTAATAGATATACAATACTATTTAATTTTTATAAAACCTAGTACATGTACACATATATGAATATATTTTATTTATATTTTCTATATTATAATATACTATTAGCATTTGACAAATATATATTTATTACTTTAAATTAAACTAGTGTAATATTATATATATATATATATATATATATATATATTTGATTAATTTGTACTATATAATATATTATTAATTATTTACAATAAAATAAGAACGATATACCTATTTATATGTTCATATTGTATTATATCATAGATTCTTTATAAATACAATTTTGTTTTTTGTTTTTTTTTATTTAATACATATAAATATTACTATTTAACATAATTGCATTCTTTTATATATTAATCAAAACAAATAGTAAAGTTATTAAGATGGAGACTAAAAAAAATTGTACAATTATTTCGTTGTATAGTGATAATAAGAATCAAAAAGGAACATTACGCTATATTTCTTTTAAACTCATTTGCTTAAGTTTATATGTAATTGGATTTTACTATGTTTTTCTAAATGTAAGATCATATGAATTTTATTTATTATTATAATTATTTATTTTTTTTTATATAAATTTAATTTACTATAGAATATATGTTATATGTATGTATGTTTTATAATTTTTTTTTTTTAATGTAGACATCGTTAGAAAACAAGGGCTTACAAATTGTTAATATTAGCAATGTATATGAACGCAATTTAAGTGAAGCAAAAAAAAAAAGTAACGGTTCACAAAGGAAAAGAAACTTAAAACTTAAAAATGAAGATGTAAATAAAACAAAATCTAATGGAAATATTAAAAGTAATGAAGAAAAAGTAGAGGAAAATGATGAATGTACTAACAATGATATGAAGAATAATAACGTGGAAAATAAAAGTAATAGTTCTATGAATAATATAAATTATAATGATTTGTCAAAAAATTTAACAGAAAAGGAATTATTCGATGTATTAAATTCATTAAAAGAATGCCCACCCAAAGAAGATCTTAGAAATATATGGACTCATACATGTGGTATTGCAAAAGAAGGTTTGGATAATATATTCCAACTGTTAAAGGCATCAATACAGAAGTATTTAGATAATGATTTTATAACTAGTATTGCTATGTCAGAACCTAGTGTGTTTGTATATAAACATAGATTGGAAGAACATATTTTAAGTATAATGGAAGCAGTAACAAATGAAGAGTTAGAATACACTAAAAATTTTTATACGTTAATTAATAATAAACATACACTTGATGATATATTAAAATTTCTGTATTCCTTCTTAGAACACTTCAAAACATTAAAAAAACAGTTATATGAACAACACCAAAAGGAACTATTAAATGATGTTGAACAAGAACGTTATACACGGGAAAAAAATAAATTTCGTCGATAAAAATATATCTTTTATTTATATTATATTTAGATAAGATTAATAAGTAAAGCTGTTTTAAATTTATTGAATTATATAAAATAATTTTTTTATTACATATAGATATATTTATATTATATCATTTATATATCTTTGTATTATTATAAAATTATTTTTTTTTTTTTTTTTTTTGTACGTTGTTTATTATAATAAATATTTATATATTAATAAGTAAAATAAATTTTACAAATAGTGTGTCATACAAAAAAAAAAAAAAAAAAAAAAAAATTTATTTTTATTAAATTATTTACTTTATATATTATCACATATATATTTTAATACGAAAAAATAATACTTTATATATATATGTGTATAGGAAAATACTACATAAAAAAGAATTATATATACAAATTTAGGTATATGTATATATATATATATATATTTTGAAATAATAAATCAATAATAAAAACATAATATATACATAAATCGTTTATAAGACATATGAATAAAGTAAGAACGTACACAAGTATGTAAACACATATAAACATAGAACGATTATATATAATATGATATATTATATATAAGTTAACAAAAAGTAAAAATAAAATTAATAATTTAAGGAATGAAAGGTAAAACAAAAAATATATATATCTCATTTTTTTTTTTTATAGAAATATATAATGTGCTTAGGGTTTTTTTAATTATTTTTGTTCAATGAAATATTTCTATGAAATATATATTTTACAATTGTAATATATATTGTGTTGAAATAATCACATACTATCTTTATTATGTTTTTTTTGTTTGTGTAATTATTATATATTATTTTATTTGATGTCTCTATTTTTAGTTATATAGAATACGTTAATCAAATTTATAATATAATAAAAATATAGATAAGTCTATATAATAATTCTTAATTCTTATTATATTTATATTAATGTTTCATATATTAAATGAACTTAAATACATTTATGAATATATATATATTATAATACTACAAAGTTTTATTTATTTCTTCGACATGACCAGATTATGGTAATGTATATAAAAGAATATGTAATATATTTTATTAATTATTATAAGAATTTTCTGAATATATATGATTTATATATAATCAATAAACCTATGTGCTGTATATAATATTTTATTATAAAATAATTAAATTTATTCATTTCCTTTATTATATTTTACATTTTTTTATTAAGTATTTCTAATTTGATAATAATTATTTTTAAATACACATTCTGGATTAATAAATATATCAGAATAAATAAAAAATATCTTTATAAATTTATTTTCATAAAATTTATTATTTCTATTATTATAAGGTATTTTAAAAAAATATTCTTCATTTGTCTATATATTTATATTAAAAATTGATTTGTGCTTATTTATAATATACTTTTGTATAAATATGTATTTGTGCTTTTTGTTTTCAGATCATATTAAATATAGTTATAAATAATTTTATTAATTGTAATATATATATTTTATTTAATTAAATATATATATTAATTATGTTGCATTTTTTATTTTATCTATTGTTGTCTATTTTTGTTTTTTACATTATGTATATTTCTTTGTTTTTGTTAGATTGAAAAAAAGATATTTATTTTGTTATAAATATAAATTTTATTGTACATTAAGTGTCATATAAATATGGAATAAAACAAAAATATTTAAAATGTATTCTTTATTATACATTTGATTTTATTATACAATTTTACAATTATGTTAAATTATTTTATACTTATTCGTAATTTATTATTTTTTTTTGTAATATTTCTTTTAAACAAGGATTTAAAAATATATTTTTTGATATTTAAAATATATATATATTCAAGTTATTTTTATAACAATAAATGTTTTTAAAAAAACATAAAATTAGTCTTTACTAATATATATATATATATATATTATATTTATTTAAAAATATATAAACTGTATTATTGTATATTAAAACGAAACATATGTAGATGTAAAAATAAATAAAATATATATATATAAAAAAAAAAAATAATAATAATAATAATAATAATAATAATAATAAACGAAAATGATATATTTAATATAACATTAACACTTTAATAAATGTTATAAAAACGATCATAGTAAAATTGTACATTGATACTTTAGTAAACCTTCCATAATTAAAAAATGTTAATTTAGCATTGGATTGAAATACATATGAGTATTTTAAAAATATTAGATATAAATATATTTATAATAAAGCATATTAGAAAATATGCATGCAAATATATTATTTTGTATTTCTATCATATTTTATGTCAAATTAAAATCAATGTTTTAATATCGAATAATTTTATGAATTCTTTATAATAAATAAAATATAATTATTTAAATTTTATTATTATTATAAAACTTTGATTAATGGAATTATTTAAAATTTATATTTTTATTTAAATATATATAAAGAAAATAGTATGTTTTTTTATTTATAATTAAATATTTTATTCGTTTATTTGTTTCCTATATTTAATTAAATTATAAAAAAATTATAAATATAAATATATATATATAATATAACATACCTTATTTTTTAATTCAATTATTTTTATTTATCGTAATACATGAATTAATATATATTGTTATTTGTTATAATTCCAATCTTTATTTAATAATAAAAAAATAAATAAAATAATTAATTTATTAATATGGCGAATAAAAAAGGTTTTTCTGTTTATCCCATTTATCGTTTTGATGAAAAGCAAAAAGGAATATTACATTAATCTCTTTTAAATTTCTTTGCTTTAGTTTATATATAATTGGATTTTATTATGTTTTTCTAAATGTAAGTTGATGATATAAATTTCATCTATCATTATTTATTTGTTTTATAAATATCAATTAATATAAGATACCTATTATGTTATATGTATATATATTATATATATATATAAATTTTTTTTTTTTTTTTAAATGAAAAAAGTGTAATTTTTATTTTTTTTTAAATAAAGAACTTATATAAAAATATATTGTTAATATATTATTTAATAACTCAATGTATTATATATTTATTAAATACTTCATATTAAATAATACATAAAAAGAGAAATATATCATATTATTAATTATATTCTATTCATGCCTTATTAAAATCATAATATTGTTCACATAATATGAATGAAAACAAATAAATATAATTTTATTTTTATAATATATGTAATAAATACTTATTATTATTTTATTTTTTAATATCTTAAATAATATATGATGTTATGTTAACCGGTTTATTTTATTTTATTTTTCCACTTTAATTAAAAAATAAAAAAATATATTAAATTGTTCGTGGAAATATATTAATGGAAATATATTTTATATAATTTATTATTATTATAGAATAATCATAAAAATATGATTAATATAAATATTTATATATATCAAAATATTTATAATATAAATATAGTGTAAAAAAAAATATTTTAGGTCAGTTAGTGTTCTAAAATGGGAAATATATATATAAAATGATAATTATAATTTTTATTATCATAGAAATAATTATATTATATCCTTTTTGTGCCTAATCGTATAAATTTTATAATCATTATAAAACACTCAAAATATCCTCTAAATATTAATAAATTAAAATGTATTAAAAAAAAAGGAGAAAAAAATTGTAAAATGGAAATTAAAGAGTTCTAAATTTTTGGTAAATTTCAATAATTTATCATTATATATATTGTTGAGTTCAACTGGTCGATTTAAATATATATTTTGTGTTATATATATATATATATATATAAAATCAAAGTAATATTTATAATAGTAAAAGTGGAAAATTTACAATAGATAGATTGTTATTATCCATATTATTTACTGCTTATATAAATTATATAAAAAATGTACTTATATAATAGCCCAAAATACAATAATAAAATAAAATAACAGTTGATATATAATAAAATTGAATTAATTTAATTTTATTTTGTTTAAATTTAATTTAATTTAATTTATTTTAATTTATTTTATTAATACATACACAATAATATTTAATATTTATAAAACCTAGTATATATACACATATATACATATATTTTATTTATATTTTCTATATTTTAATATACTATTAGAATTCTGACATAAATATATTTGTTACATTAAATTAAAGTAGTGTAATATGTAATATATATTTTGATAAATTCATACTATATAATATATTAATAATTATTTACAATAAAATAAGAAATATATACCTATTTATGTGGTTATATTGTATTATATCGTAGATACTTTATGAATCCTATTTTTTTTTTTTTTTTTTTTTTTTTTTGAATACATATAAATATTACTATTTAACATAATTTCATCCTTTATATAATAAAAATAAAAAAATTATTATTTTATTAATATGGTGATTAAAAAAAATTGTAATTTTTTTTCGTTGTATAGTGATAATGAGAACAAAAAAGGAATATTACGTTATATTTCTTTTAAATTTCTTTGCTTAAGTTTATATGTAATTGGATTTTACTATGTTTTTCTAAATGTAAGTTGATGATATAATTGTTGTCTATCATTATTTATTTCTTTTATAAATATCAATTACTATAACATAACTATTATATTATATGTACATATATTATATAATTTTTTTTTTTTTTTTTTTATATAGAATTCTTTAGAAAATAAAAGTTTAGAAATAGCTACAAATTGTAATGTATATAAACGCAATTTAAGTGAAGCACAAAAAAATAGCAACGGTTCACAAAGGAGAAGAAATTTAAATCTTAAAAATGAAGATATAAATAAAACAAAATCTGATGGAAATATTAAAAGTAATGAACAAAAAGTAGAGGAAAATAAAGATTGTACTAATAACGAAATGGAGAATAATAATATGGAAAATAAAAGTAATAGTTCTGTGAATAATATAAATTATAATGATTTGTCAAAAAATTTAACTAAAAAGGAATTGTATGATGTACTAAATTCATTAGAAGAATGTCCTTCAAATGAAGATCTTAGAAATATATGGATTCACACAGTCGGCGTCGTAAAAGAAGATTTGGATAATATAGTAAAGGAGTTAAAAGCATCAATACAGAAGTATTTAGATAAAGATATTTCTGTTAGTACTTATGGTTGTCGTCAGGGGAGATGTTGGTTATATGAAAGTATATGGACAGAAAATATTTGGGGATTTTCCCAAACAGTTGAAACTAATGTTGTGGAATACACTAATAAATTTTTTAGTTTAATTAATGATGAACATACACTTGATGATATTTTAAAGTTTATTTATTCGTTCGTAGAATATTTTAAAACAATAAAAAACGAATTACATGAAAAACATCAAAAGGAACTCTTAGAAAGTATTGCAAAAACCTTGAAATGGAAAAAATGATTTTTATAAAACTTAAAAGAAATATATTTTTAATTATAGTATGCATAAAATATTAATGAAAAATGTTTTTTAAATCAATTAAATTGTATAATAATAATTAATATATATATATGTATATTCTATATAACTGTTCATGTCTATGTTCAAATAACATTTATTAAATATATATATTTTACATAAATATAATAGAATTATATATATATGCTTTCTTATATATATATATATATATATTTCATTTTAGTATAGTATGATATTTATATAAAATGTATATATTTTATTAAATAAATAAAATTTCATATATAGTGACACGACATAATAAAAATTAGATGACGTCTTTACAAATCATTATATATAAATATAATCATTGATCGTTTATATAAAATTATATAATGTTAAAACATTTATTATAAATTATATAAAAAACAATGTCTAATCGATTTTTGAATATATATATGTGATTCTTTTTTTAACAAAAAATTAACATTAAAAAAAAAAATTATCCATATTTAAATTAAATATGCTAAAGAAATATTATTGAAAATATATATGAAAAATAAGAAAATAAAAAACAAAAAATGTTTAAAATCTAAAATAATCTAATAATTATATTATATTTATATATAATTATGAAACAGTAATGAAATTATATAAAATATAAAATGACAAAAAATATATATTTATATATATAATGTTTGTATTTATATAAATTCATTTAATAATAATGTACGAAAATATATGTCATATATTGAAACAAAACTATTATTATACTACTTCGAATTATTATGACATGACTTTATATATTTTACTAAAAAAATAAAAAATATATCAAAAATGTATTATAAACAAACATGTATAATAATAATATATGGTATTATATTATTTTACTTTTTATGTAATATATTTTAAAACATATACAAAATGTATAAATAATATATATTTATTCTATTATATATAAATAGGTGCAATTATTATTAGGTATTTAATGAAAATAAAAAATATATTTTTAAATTGTAAAATATGAGTTTTTCTTTAATATAATACGATTATCGTTTTTATCACGGTTAATATATATTATAAAATAGGTAAAATATATTTTTTTTTTCAATTAATTATTATTATTTTTATTTTAAAATATACAATTTATACATATACATATTTTGGAAATTATAAAAAAGAAAAAAAAAAAAGAGAAAAAAACGTTTCAAAAAATATATTTAATATAATAAAAAAAAATAAAAATCCATATTTTAATTATTGGTATTTATTTTTATTTATTATTTTTAATGGTTTTTTAAATTAATAAAAATGATTTTTCTAAAAGGTATCGTCTTATTATATACAATATAATTTAAATTTCTATTTTTTTGATATGGTTTGTTTGTTTATTTGTCGTTGCACCGATATCAAAAAGGAACGAGAAGTTATATAATTTTTTTTATATTTGAATATTCTCGACTACGTTTATGATATTTTTTTTAGGTCATATATTTCATGTTATTTTATAACATATATATTTTTTTTAATTATATTACATATTAATTTATATTAATTTAATTATTTATTTTTTTTGTATTAATTAAATTAAAAATATATATGTAATAATTAAATAATTTATTTATTTATTTGTATTAATGAAATTATTTATTTATTTATATTAATTAAAAAATTAGAAATATGCATAATTATGCATTGTAATAAACGTAAAAGAAATTAAATATGGGAAAATTGACTTATGTTTCATATTTATTATATATGTCCGTCCTTATATTTATAATTTGTTTCTTTCGAAATAGGTGAAATTATAAAAATGGTCATAATTGGTTTAGTTCAAATATATAAAATTAAAAAATTTGTCTAGACATAAAAAAATATTATTCCATTATATATATGTATAACATTTTATATATACTAATATATATTAACATATATATATATATATAATATATTTGTGTACTCCTTTTTGAATACGGTTTTAATTTTTTTTTATTTATATTCTGGGTTATATATTTCTGTACTTTTTTTCAAACATAAATTCACAGATATTTGAGTACGCATTAATATGTAATTTGTACTAAAAATTATATACATGTAAAAATTAATAGTAAAAAATGGTTTCATTTTATAAAATATATATTTTTTTCCTAATATTCATTTTATATTTAAATGAAAAGGTAATATGTTCCATAAATGATAACGAAAATGAAACTGTAACTAGTATTCACAATGTACAATATAATGATAATATCGATCAATTAAAATCCATGATTGGAAATGATGAACTACATAAGAATTTAACAATATTAGAAAAATTAATTTTAGAATCGTTAGAAAAGGATAAATTAAAATATCCTCTCCTTAAACAAGAAACTGAAAAATTGTTAGATATATCGAAATTTAAAAAAAAAAATATTACAGATACTAATGAGGAAACGTACATCGTACCTACGATACAATCGTCGTTTGACGATATGGTCAAATACGAACATCTTATGAAAAAACAATTAATAGAAATATATAATTCTGATATTTCAGATATAATTAAAAAAAAAGTATTTATTGTGCGAACCCTGAAAACAATAAAATTAATGCTTATACCATTAAATTCGTACAAACAACAGAACGATTTAAAAGCTGCGCTCGAAGAATTAAATAATGTATTTATATCCAAAGATGTTGAAGAGAAAACTAGTCCAGTAGGGGACCACGAGAAATTTTTTACTAATTTGTTAACACATGTAAGAACAATTAAAGAAAACCAAAATATAGAAAATAAAGGTGAAACACTTCTACTAGAGGACAATAAAGTAGATGTAATGGACACGAACGATTTTTTTTTTACGACCAATTCCAATATAAATTTTATGGAAGCTTTAGATGATATAACAAATCAATATGGATTAGGGTTGATTAATCATTTGGGTCCTCACTTAATAGGTAATAAAATATATATATACCACACATATATATATATATCCACATATATACATATATATATTTTTTTTATAGCCCTTGGACATTTTATTGTATTAAAATTAGCTCTTAAAAATTATAATAGTTATTTCCAAGCAAAGAGTATTAAATTTTTTAGTTGGCAAAACATTTTACAGTTCTCCATGTCTGACAGATTTAAGGTTCTTGATATGATGTGTGAACATGAATCAGTTTATTACTCGGAAAAAAAAAGAAGAAAAACGTACTTGAAAGTTGATCGATCACACACAAGTATGGAATGTAATATTTTGGAATATATAATACATTATTTTAATAAATATCAGCTAGAAATAATAAAAACTACTCAAGATACTGATTTTGATTTACATGGGATGATGGAACATAAATATATAAAAGATTATTTCTTTTCATTTATGTGTAATGATCCTAAAGAATGTATTATTTATCATACGAACCAATTTAAAAAAGAAGCAAACGAAGAAAATACTTTTCCTGAAGAACCCAATCGTGAAATAAGTGCATATAATATATATTTAAATTATTATTATTTCATGAAACGTTACAGTTCCTATGGAACAAAAAAAACGTTATATGTCCATTTATTAAATTTAACAGGACTTTTAAGTAATAAAAAATATATACATGTATAGGTATATATGTGTGTGTACATATTTATATGTATATATGTTTTTTTTTTTTTTTAGATTATGATACAAGAGCTTATGTCACATCACTTTATTTACCTGGATATTATAACAGTAAGGATATATATATATATATGTATGTATATGTGTATATAATATAAATATAATCATATATTTTATTATTTTTTTTTTAGCTGTCGAAATGTCATTTACTGAAGAAAAAGATTTTTCCAAACTTTTTGAAAACTTATTAAAATGTAAATAAAAAATATATATATATATATATATATATATATATACATATAAATATAAATATATATGTACATATATATTTCATATACATATATATATATATATATACATATATATTGATAGGTATTGAGAAATGTCATTTACACCAACCAAATATATTATCAAATGATAGTAATTTCCTCAACGATGTATCCAAATGCGATGTATGTAAAGGAGCCTTCTTATATTCTAACAGTAATATAAAAAAATAAACATGTGGATATATATACATAAATACATATATATTTATATATATATTTTTTTAGTGAAATTCGATGAAGTTCCTTCCATGTTACAAAAATTTTACGTATATTTAACTAAAGGTCTGAAAATACAAAAAGTATCATCTCTAATGAGAACATTAGATATATATCAGGATTATAGTAATTTCCTATCTCATGATATTAATTGGTACACGTTTCTCTTTTTATTTCGACTCACCAGTTTTAAGGGTAATAAAAATATATAAATATATGTATATATATGTATATATATATATATATATATATATATACTTACACATACATATGTATATATACGTATAACCTATAGATATTGCGTACAAAAATGTTGCTGAAGCAATGTATTTAAACATAAAGGACGAAGATTCATTTAACAGAACGGTTGTAACAAATTATTGGTTCCCTTCACCTATAAAAAAATATTATACTTTATATGTGAGGAAACGTATTCCAAACAATTTAGTCGATGGTAATAAACAAATATATTTATAATCACTATGTGTATACATATATATATATATATATATATATATATATACATATACATATATATTTTTTCTTAGAACTGGAAAAATTAATGAAAGTGGGAACGTTAGAAAAAATGAAAAAAGCTCTGACATTTTTGGTCCATGTCAACTCATTTTTACAACTAGATTTTTTCCATCAATTGAATGAACCACCTCTAGGATTACCGCGATCTTATCCTTTGTCATTAATTCTCGAACATAAATTTAAAGATTGGATGATTAGTTCGCCCGCAGGGTTTTATTTTTCAAATTATCACAATCCATATATAAGAAAAGATTTGCACGATAAAGTGTTATCACAAAAATTTGAACCTCCAAAAATGAACCAGTGGAACAAAGTTTTAAAATCCTTGATCGAGTGCGCGTACGATATGTATTTTGATCAAAGACATGTGAAAAATTTATATAAATATCATAATATTTATAATATAAATAACAAATTAATGTTAATGCGAGACTCCATGGATTTGTACAAAACTCATTTTGACGACGTGTTATTTTTTGCAGATATTTTCAATATGAGAAAATATATGACTGCTACCCCAACATATAAAAAAGTAAAAGACCGAGTCTATCATACATTGCATAGTATTATGGGAAATTCTGTCAATTTTTATAAATATGGTATTATTTATGGATTTAAAGTAAATAAAGAAATATTGAAAGAAGTGGTGGACGAACTATACTCAATATATAATTTTAACACAGATATATTTTCCGATACATCTTTTTTGCAAACGGTTTATTTATTATTTAGACGAATTGAAGAAACCTACAGGACACAACGAAGAAACGACAAAATGGTATAATATATATATATATATATATATATATATGTTTTTGTATATTTATATGTAAATATTTATATATATTTATATATAAATGATTATAAATACACATAAAAAATAGATATACCCATCCCCAAATACACACATACATACACCCACATACATATATATTTTTTTTATAGAGCGTGAATAATGTTTTTTTCATGAATGTGGCAAATAATTATTCGAAATTAAGCAAAGAAGAACGTGAACTGGAAATACATAATTCTATGGCGTCGCGCTATTATGCGAAAACGACGTTTGCAGCATTTCAAATGTTGTTTTCCACAATGTTAAGCAATAATGCAGATCATCTGGACAAAGCGTATGGATTAAGTGAAAATATCCAGGTAGCAACAAGTACCTCCGCATTTCTCACATTTGCATATGTGTATAACGGAAGTATCATGGATAGTATGACGAACAGTTTGTTGCCACCATATGCGAAAAAACCTATCACACAATTAAAATATGGGAAAACGTTCGTTTTCTCCAACTATTTCATGCTTGCATCCAAAATGTACGAGATGTTAAAATATAAGAATTTAAGTCTTTTATGTGAATACCAGGCCGTGGCAAGCGCTAATTTCTATTCTGCTAAAAAGGTGGGTCAGTTCATTGGAAGAAAATTTTTACCTATAACAACCTATTTTCTATTAGTCAGACTCAGTTGGTCAGGTGTATGGGCAGGTCAAGGTCATTTAATTCCAAGTTTGACAGATTCAAGTTCTAATGCCGGTGGTAGTGGTAGTACTGGTGGAGCTGCTGGTCAAGGTGGAGGAGGAGGAAGTTCTGGTGGTGCTACCCCCCAAAGCTTTTTTTTCAACTGGGTTCCAAAATCAGAAACATATTTATTTTTTTATTTTTTCACAAATTTATATCTTGATGCGGGCAAACATTTTCCTGGAGGGTTTGGTCCTGCAATAAAAGAACAAACTCAACATGTGAAAGAACACACATACGCACGCAAACCGTCCGTTCATAGTTTTAATAGAAATTTTTTCATGGAATTGACGAACGGGTTCATGTACGCTTTTTGTTTTTTCGCTGTGTTTCCCTTATATGCATATTTTGAAAATATTAATTTTTATATTACGAGCAATTTCCGTTTCTTGGATCGATATTATGGAGTATTCAATAAATATTTTATAAATTTTGTACGAACAAAACTTAAAGAATATACAAGTGATATTCTAATAAAATATGAACGTGAAGCATACTTGAGTATGAAAAAATATGGGTATTTGGGTGAAGTTATTGCTTCACGACTTTCGTCTAAAAATAAAATCATGAATTATTTGTACGAAACGAACGAGGATACAATGAATAATTTAAGACGATATGATATGGAAAATGCTTTCAAGAACAAAATGGCTACTTATGTGGATGAGTTTGCTTTTTTTGACGATTGTGGAAAAAACGAACAATTTTTAAACGAAAGATGCGATTATTGTCCTGTGGTTGAAGAAGTGGAAGAAACACAACTACCACCACAATTACTCCCACACAGTGATGACATAACGAAAGTAACAAAGTCACCCACTAGTACGTATATTGATGTTGAAAAAATAGAAGAAACAGGTTCGGCAGATAGTGACGATGATGAAAAAGGGTTCGACGAACCCGACGACGAATTAATGGTCGCAAGATTTCACTAATATATATATATGTATATGATTTATATATAATTTTAGGATTTTTATTATGTTTTAGAATTTGTGTTTTTATTTTATATATATATATATATATATATATATATATATATATATGATTTGTTTTGATTTGGTTTCCTTCATTTGTTTTAAAATTTGTTTTTTGTAAAATTATTTGTTAATAAAAATATTTGTTTTTATATATTTTTTCTTAAATGTTTTTTTTCTTAATACTTTTTTTATTTGGATAATTTTTTCTTCTTTATATTGTTTTTATTTTAATTATACAGAAGTTATATTTTTATTCATATTTTCATTGATATGTATATTTTTATTGCAATACCATTAAACAGAAGAAATAAACTGTGTGAAATTGAATGAAAAATTAAATTAGTCGCAGGTGTTATTCATTAATATTTATTTTTTTTATATATAAAAGTATTTGTATAATAAATAAAAATATATTTTGATCCTATTAAAAATAATACAAAATTATTTTTAAATATAACACTCATATATATAATGAACAATTATAAATTTAATAATATCTATGTAGTTGTTAGTTTATAATATTGAACGTTCGGTTATTTATTGCTGATATTATTACTTAATGTATATTTCTGAAATGTGATAAAAAATTTAATTTAATATATTTGTTATTAATTTATATAAGTTATCAAATTTGTTTTACGAAATTCTTTTTAAAATTATAAAAACAAAGAATATTTCATACCTTAATGGTTTCATCTTTTTTTTTTTTTTATAAAATAAAACACATATATATATATATATATTACATTAATTTTTATATAATATATATCTCAACAAAAAAAATTAATTTTATTCCACATATATATATATAATTCATCTTTATGAAAATATTTTGTGCATATCATATATATATGTAATGAACCACACAATATAATTAAAATGTTTAACTATATTATTCAAAAAAAACATATATTAAAATTTATATAAAATATATATATATAATATTTGTAAATTATTATATGTTCTTATACATAAATAAAAAAAAATAATGTTCAAATCAATTTATTTAATGAATTAAAAACCATTATATATATTTTTTTTTTTTTTTAAAATGAATTTTAATAAATATTTTTGTTTAAAACACACAAACAAATTTAATATATATATATATTATACGGATTAATTATTTTATTAAAATTAGGATTTATATATCTTCGGTCACATATATATCCAAAGAATATATCAAATTTTTATCATCATAAATTTTCATCACTACTATTTTCGAACGAATCCATATCATCCAAATAAGTATATCTATTAGTACCACTCATATCCATATTAGATGTATCATGGGTGATATCACTACTTATTTCTATAGAAAGGTTGGTATTCAACAATGTATGTGTAGTGCGGACGTTTTCCACAGGTATATTATTATCCGGTTTGTTTTTCCACTGGTTATTTCTATGTTTCTCTAACCATTTATCATATAAATCCAATTGGTTGAGGATCGGATCACCACTTATTGGTTTTGCAAAACTATTTGTTGATGTATTTTTCGTATATTTTGTTCCAAATAATTCATTTTCTTTTCGTTTTAACAACTCATCATATATATCAATATCATTACCACTATTTAAAGAATCATTAATTAGATCTATACCACTATATAAACTATTATATGTCGCAGTATTAGTGGTGATATTATTTGGTACATTCCAATTAATATTATATATAATTTCGTTATCATGACTATATAATTTTCTATCTTGTATTTGTGTAATAAAAGGTTGTTCTAGAGGCATACCACTATATGAAGTATTAGTATATGTAGTGTTTCCAGGTATATCTTTTTGTAACATGTTTGATATAAAATCATGTTTCACTTCATTCCATTCATCCTCTATGGGTATATGACTAGGTATATGACTAGGTTTGTCACTATATATGGTATCACTATTTAGTGTGTCACCACTTTTAGTTGGTTTTAGTACTACTTCAATTAATGTTTTATATTTAGGACTACGTGGCACATATAAATCTATCTCTTCATACTCACTTTCGGACGACGAAGTTATATCAGATGTATCAGTTGTTACCACATAGTTATCACTATCATTATCATTTTCCACATATATGTATGTTCGTCCAGCGTAACTGTCACTTTTGTATGGTATATATCTATTCGTTGATGTTTTTGTCGGCATCGCCTCATCATTTTGGGGTATATTAAGCACACGAAAAATATCCGTAGAGGTAGTTGGGGGTTTTTTCTAAGAAAAACAAACACATATATGTATATGAATATATATATATGTATGTGAATATATATATGTATATGTGTGGGTATAGGTATATAGGTATTGGAATATATATATATATATGTAAATAAATATAGGTAATTTTTTTTTTTTTTTTTCGCATTTTTTATTTTAACTTAATTTTTCTTTCATAAAATTTATCATTTTTATTTTAACTCCATTTTTTTCTCATGATTTTTATTTAAATGAATTTTATTTTCAATTTTTTTCTGATAAAATTTCACATTTTTATTTTAACTCCATTTTTTCTCATGATTTTTATTTAAATGAATGGTTTTTATATTTTTTTTATTTAAAACAATTTATCATTTTTATTTTAACTGAATTTTTTCTCATGATTTTTATTTAAATGAATGGTTTTTATATTTTTTTTTATTTAAAACAATTTATCATTTTTATTTTAACTCCATTTTTTTCTCATGATTTTTATTTAAATGAATTGTTTTTATATTTTTTTTTTAGGATAAAATTTCTAATTTTTTATTTTAAATGAATTCTTTTTTATATTTTTTTTTTTAAATAAATTCTTTTTATATTTTTTTTTGATAAAATTTGTCATTTTTTATTTTAACTGAATTTTATTTTCAATTTTTTTGTTTTTTCTATTTAAAAAAATTATGAATTTCAATTTTATTTTTAAATATGTTAAATTTTTTTTTTCTCTCAATTTTTTTTAGAATTTTTTAACTTTATTCTTTACATATATAAAAAAACAAAACACATATTTACCCCCATATAAATAACACCCCCACATATACATATACCACACATATATATTTACCACCACACGTATATATATACCACACGTATATATATACCACCACACGTATATATATAACCACCACATATACCCCCAGCCCACGAAGATGTATATCCCCCGTGGGAGGGGGCGACCCGCGCACAAATATTTATAAATATATATTTTGAATATATATATACATATACATATATGCACAATATAGGAACATATATGCATATATATACGCTTATATGTATATATAATGTGTATATATATGCGTTTATGTTTCTATATCATGTATATATGTATACATATATATATTTTCAACATATATATATTTAGAGATATTTGTGTGTCCGGATATATATCTTCGTGGGGTATGTATATGTGGGGGTTATATATATATGTGGGGTGTATGTATATGTGGGGGGTTTTATATATGTGTGAGTGGGGTATATATGTGTTGGGGATATATATGTGTGAGTGGTGTATATGTATGTGTTGGATTTTATATATAAATATATATAGGTTTTGGTATAATTATGTATGTATTGGTATATTTATTTATATATATAGATATATTTTTTTTTTCTCATTTTTTATTTTAACTTAATTATATATATATATATATATATTTATTTATTTTAACTTAATATTTCTTTTCATCATTTTTATTTAAATGAATTGTTTTTGTATTTTTTTTTTCATAAAAGTTTTTCTCATTTTGTATTTTAGCTGCATTTTTATTTTCAATTGTTTTTTTTTTTTTGGTATTTTAATTGGATTTTTTTTTCATTGTTTTTTCTTTTTTTAAATTTTAACATATTTTTTTTTTGATACAATTTCTCATGTTTTTTTTTAACTGAATTTTTTTTTTGTATATTTTTTCTAATAAAATATTTTCTCATTTTTTTATTTTAACTTAATTTTTGTGTATTTTTTTTATTTAAAATAATTTTCAATTTCACTTTTATATTGAAATCTGTGAAATATTTATTTTTTCTCTCTCTTTCTTTTTTTTTCTTAATTTTTTTTAACACAATTTGTTCCTATATATTCTTTTTTATTTCAATAAATTTTTTTATCAATATATTTCTTTTTTCCTTTCAACAAATTTGTTTATCTATATATACTTTATATTTCAACAAAATTATTTCTATATATTTTATTTTTTAACAAAGTTGTTCCTATATATTGTATTTTTTAACATAATTTTGTTTTTATATAATTACTTTTTTTAACAAATGTGTAACTATATATACTTATCATTTCACCAAATTTATTTTCATATATTATTTATTTATTTTAACATATTTTTGTAACTATATATTACTTTTCTTAACATAATATTTTTATGTACATATTTCTTTTTTCAACAAATGTGTAACTATATATTCCATTTTTAAACAAATTTTTTTAACTACATATTTCTTTTATTTTAACACAATTTTTTTATTTATATGTTCTTTTTTCCTATTTCAACAAATTTATGTCTATATATTCTTTTAATTCAAAGAAATATTTTTTCTTATATATTCCATTTTTTAACAAAAGGTTTTTCCAATATATTTCTTTTTTTTTTAACACATTTTTTTAACTATATAATTTCTTTTTAACAAATTGTTTTATCTATATATTCCTTTTTTTCTATTTAAAACAAATTTGTTTTTCTATATATTCCATTTTTTAACAAATGTGTAACTATATATTCTTTTTTATTTAACCAATTTTTCTTAACTATATATTCCTTTTATTTTAACAAAGTTTTTTATCTATATTTTTTTTTTTTTTTTCTATTTCAAAAAATGTATTCCTATATATTTCTTATTTTTAACATAATTTCTTATCAATATAATTTTTTTTTAACACAATTGTTATATATTTTTGTTTTTTTTTATTTTAACAAATTTGTTACTATATATTCCTTTTATTTTAACATAATATTTTTATGTACATATTTCTTTTTTCAACAAATGTGTAACTATATATTCTTTTTATTTTAACACAATTTTTTTAACTATATAATTTCTTTTTTTTATTTCAAGTAAATTGTTCCCATATATTTATTTTTTTAACAAATATATATCAATATATTCCTTTTATTTTAACACAATTTTTTTTAACTATATATTCTTTTTATCACAATAAATTTGTTCTTATATATTTCTTTTTATTATTTAAACAAATTATGTTCCCATATATATCTTTCTTATTTCAATTAAATTGTTCCCATATATTCTTTTTTATTTTAACAAATTTATCACTATGTATATCTGTTTTTAACATAATTTCTTATCAATATAATTTCTTTTTAACGCAATTGTTGTTATATATTTCTTTTTTTTTATTTCAACAAATATGTTCCTATACATATTATTTTAACAATTTCTTTTATCTATATAATTATTATTTCAACTAAATTGTTCCCATATATTCTTTTTTATTTAACCAATTTTTTTTAACTATATATTTCTTTTTATATTTCAACAAATGTGTTTCCATATAATTTTCATTTCACCAAATTCTATTCCCATATATTCCTTTTTTCTTTATTTCAACTAATGTGTTCCCATATATAGGTTTTATTTTAACACAATTTTTTTATCTATATATTCTTTTTTCCATTTCAACACAATTTTTTTAACTATATATTCTTTTTATCTCAATAAATTTGTTATATATTTCTTATTTTTATTTCACCAAATTTATTTCCATATATACTTTTTATTTCACCAAATTTACTTCCATATATACTTTTATTTCAAAAAATATATATGTATATTCCTTTTATTTTAACATATGTGTTACCATATATTATTTTTTTTGTTTTATGTAAAATTTTTTAACTATATATTCTTTTTATCTCAATAAATTTGTTCTTATATATTCCATTTTTTTTATTTCAACAAATGTGTAACTATATATTCCTATAATTTTAACACAATTTTTTTAACTATATATTCTTTTTATCTCAATAAATTTGTTCTTATATATTTTTTATTTTTATTCCAACAAATTTATTTCCATATATACTTATTATTTCAACAAAATTATTTCTATATATTCCTTTTATTTTAACAAATGTGTTACCATATATTCTTTTTTTTGTTTTATGTAAATTTTTTTAACTATATATTCCTTTTTTTTTTTATTCCAACACAATTTATTTCCATATATTCTTTTTTCTATTTCAACACAATTTTTTTTAACTATATATTCTTTTTATTTCAATAAATTTTTTTATCAATATATTTCTTTTTTATTTAACCAATTTTTTTTAACTATATATTCTTTTTTATTTTAACACAATTTTTTTTTCTATATATTTCTTATTTTTATTGTAACAAATTTATTTCCATATATACTTTTTATTTGAACAAATTTGTTTCAACATATACTTATTATTTCAACAAATTTATTTCCATATATTCCTTTTATTTAACCAAATTTATTTATATATACTTATTATTTTAACATAATTTTTTTTACTGTATATTACTTTTTTATATTTTAACAAATGTGTTCCTATATATACTTATCATTTCACCAAATTTATTTATCTATATATTTCTTTTTTTCTTATCAAATTTTTTATCTATATATTCCTTTTATATTAACAAATATATATCTATATATTTCTTTATTTATTTCAACAAATTTGTTACTATATATTACTTTTCTTATCATAATATTTTTATGTACATATTTATTTTTTCAACTAAATTATTTATATATATTCCTTTTTTATTTTAATAAATTTATTTCCATATATTTAGTTTTTATTAACATATTTATTTCTATATATACTTATCATTTCAACAAATATATGTGTATATTCCTTTTATTTTAACAAATGTGTTACCATATATTATTTTTTTTGTTTTATGTAAAATTTTTTAACTATATATTCTTTTTTATTTCAAACAAATGTGTTCCCATATTTATTTATTATTTCAACTAAATTGTTTCCATATATTTCTTTTTATTTCAACTAAATTGTTTCCATATATAATTTTTTATTTTAACAAATTTGTTACTATGTATATCTTTTTTCTATTTCAACAAAAATGTGTTCCTATATATTCCTGTTTTTCTATTTCTAACAAATGTGTAACTATATATTCCATTTTTTAACAAATTTATTCCCATATTTAATTATTATTTCAACTAAATTGTTTCTATATATTTCTTTTTTTTTAATATTAACAAATATGTTACTATATATTCCTTTTATTTTAACATATTTTTTTATGTATATATTTCTTTTTTTAACAAATTTATTTCTATATATACTTATTATTTCAACTAAATTATTCTTATGTAATTTTTGTTTCAATTAAATTGTTCCCATATATACTTATTATTTCACTAAATTTTTTTAACTATATATTCCTTTTTTATTTTTAATTATTTTCTGATAGAATTTCTCATTTTATTTTTTTAAGTGAATTTTTTTAAAAATTTTTTTTTTCATAAAATTTCTCACTTTTTACTTTATTTAATTGAATTTTTTTTTATATTGTTTTTTTCATAAAATTTCTCATTTTTATTTTCAAATGTGTGAAATATTTTTTTTTCTTCCCCTCTCTTTTTATTTTATTTTTTTTTTTTTTCTTTCAACTAAATTGTTCCAATATATTCTTTTTTATTTTATCTATTATTGTTTGACTATATATTCCTTTTTTTTTTTTTCATAACATTTCTCATTTTTTTATTTTAACTGAATTTATTTTTATATTCTTTTTTTCATAACATTTCTCACTTTTTAATTTTATTTTAACTGAATTTTTTTTTTTTATATTTTTTTTTTTCAAAAAATTTCTCTTATTTTTATTTTAATTAAATTTTTATTTATTTATTTTTCAAAAAAATTTATATTTTTATTTATATTTTTAAATTTTTCTGAAATTATTTTATCTCTTTTTTATTTTTTTTTCTTTTATTTAAAAAAAAATTCTCATTTTTTATTTATATTTTAAAATTTTTCTGAAATTATTTTATCTCTTTTTTATTTTTAATTTATATATTTTTAAATTTTTCTGAAATTATTTTATCTCTTTTTTATTTTTAATTTATATATTTTTAAATTTTTCTGAAATTTTTTTTTCATCTATATATATATTTCTTTTTTCTTTCAACAAATTTATTCTCATATATTTATTATTTCATCAAATATATTCCAATATATACCTTTTATATATATATATATATATATATATCTATTTTCTTTTTTCTTACTATATTTCAATATAAATATAAAATACACACATACATACACACACACATACATAACTCTCACCTTCAACATTAAATAAACTATCCCAACAAAACCAACACCTATAGCCCAAGGCACGACCGTGGGCGTGACGAATTTGGTGAGGTCGGGGGTTACTCCACCAGGTGCTGAGTTTCCACCAGGTTTTGCTGGGGGTGATGGTCCAGGTCCAACTCCAGGTGATACTTGTCCACCAGGTCCAAGTGGTGCCACCGCGTTAGCACTACCACCACTTGATGAACCACCACTATTACCACTATTACCAGGTTGCGGTTGTGGGGCAGGGGGTTTAACAGTATTTGTAATGGAACGAATAGCAGTATTTATTGTAGTTTTCAAAATTGGTCCAACTTTTTCAACAGCTTTTATTCCAGCTTTTGCTGCTTCTATTCCAGTTGTTGCAGCTCCTAAACCAATATATCCAGCACCTATAGTTCCTAATGTTTCAGCTACTTCTGCAATTGGCTTTATAATATTTACAGCTTGAATAGCTTTTTCTGCTGCAGCAACTCCCAAATCTTTAGCAACAGCAGTAGTCTTTTCTATTGCGTTCCACAAACTATCGAGACCATCAGTTTTTTTTGATGTTGATGCTCCACTTCCCGCCTGGTTACCAGTACCACCATTCGTCCCTGGCGAGCCACCACCACTCGACGGTGACGCAGGAGCCGGAGAGTGACCAGGAGTGGGATTTGTGGGACTAGGTGAGGCAGGAGTAACTTGAATGCCAGCGTTTGCTCCACGTGGATTCAGTGTAGGGCCTCCAACCCAAGTACCCTGATCCTGGTCATCAACTTTTGCTTGAGATCGTCCCGGTTGTGCCGATCTCCCTGGTGATTGATGTGACGTATCTGGTTTCGCCGCCGCCGGCTTATCCACACACTCACACTTACTTTCATATCCCTCAGGTATTTGGTCTAGGGATTTAGGCATGTGTGTACCACTAGAGGACGTGGTTTGTGACGAGGTTTGTTCCATACAATTACAATCACTATTTGTACCACTATTTTGACAACTTTTTTTTAACGATTTGTCTAAATATTCATAGGCTTCTTTTGAACCACTCACGGCCGGATCATTCTTATATGGAGGTTTATCTTTAAGATCATCATATTTTAACTTTTGTTTATCATATTGATCTTTCCATTTTTTAATAAATGATGAATATATTCCACATTGTGTTTGACACTGGGTACAATTTTCACAATTTCCATTACCTACACATTTCTGACAAGCGGTACTCAACTTCTCCAACTCCCTCGTGTAGTGACCACAAAAATCTTCGCCCCATTCGGCAAACCATCTCAAAAACTGGAGGTTTTTACCACTATCACGGTCATTGCCAAGTGGGTAATCGGTCTCACTAGGGGGGTCAGTACCACAATTTTGTAGGTCGTCAACACTAGGTTTAGATTTACCACTAGCAGTTCCTTCATCTCTACTTTTTTTATATCCACATAGCATAGCTTTCCAGACACAATCTTTGTTCTGATTCCAAAAATCTTTACGCTCTTTATTTAAATCACTGCTGCCTTTTTCATTTTGCACTTTTTCAAATATTTTTTTCAAATTTTGTTCTGTTTCCTCCTTATCTGTTTCTACCATATCGTGACCTAATATTATATCTCTTAAGTCAAGAAAACTATATTTTAAAGCACTACATTCACTAACATCATATTTATATTTTTCATTATCTGGTTTTTGTTTTTTTTCTTTATAATATTCTCCTAAATTAAATCCTTCAATTGCAGCAAGTTTTATCAAATGTTCCAACAACGTCTTTTCATCATTAACATTAACACCTGTAATTTTTCCGTCTAGTCCTTGAAAACATATTTTTTGTTTCCTTGGAGGAATATATACGTCTTCAGGAACACCACGATTCTTCAAATATTCATATTCATTTCCCCCTCCACTATGTATCCATTTAATATATTTACTTTCTGCTTCTTTTTTAAGCCCTTCGCAATTACCTTGTCCCTTAATATCATTATATTTACTGTCTTTAACATATTTGTCGTACAAATTATCACTTCCATCTTCACATTTTCCATTACATAATAAAAAAATATTTTTTTTTCTATTTGGAGTACCCGTTTTATTTTGAATTTTATCTAAAACATCTTGAGTTAATTCATCTATACATCTTTTACATTTTCCTTTATATGGTTGATATATTTTGTCTGCTTTCTTGAATAATTTAGTAAATTCTTCTGTACTGCAGGTAGGTACATTTTTGTTTAAATAGCTGTGAGGACTTTGATTGATTCCAGCATATATAGCATGTTTGTCTTTTTTTTGTTTGTAATCATCTCTAAATTTCATTTTTTGTCCATTAAATTCATTTTTTTTAGTTAATAACCATTTATTATATTTTGCGCATTCTTTTTGACATGGTTCACATGTAGTTCCTCCACAAAGAGTATTACAAGGTTTCACATAACACTCAGTATTTAGTGTTTCCATATATCGTGTTTTTTCCTCACAGAAGTTTTCGCCCCATTCGATAAACCAACGCAAAAACTGCGAGTGGTTGTCACTATATATGTGTGGCCACTAGAGCAAGTGGTTAGCCACTACATATGTGTGGCCACTAGAGCAAGTGGGTTACATACATATGTGGGTACATATATATGTGGTTATATATATACCACTA
>NW_021628883.1:0-15434 GCF_900097015.1 Plasmodium sp. gorilla clade G2
ATATGTATTCAATTTTTTAATAAAGTTCTTTATATATATATAATCCTTTTTTTCTATTTGTAACAAATGTGTTCCCTATTTTTATTTATTATTTCACCTAAATTGTTTCCATATATACTTATTATTTCACTAAATTTTTTTAACTATATATTCCTTTTTTATTTCTAATTATTTTCTGATACAAAATTTATTCTCATTTTTTTTATTTTAAGAGAATTTTTTTTTATATTTTTTTTCTTCATAACATTTCTCATTTTTTTAACTGAATTTTTTTTTTGTGTATTTTTTTTTTTTCATAACATTTCTCATTTTTTTTATTTTAACTGAATTTCTTTTTTTTATATTCTTTTTTTTCATAATATTTCTTATTTTATAATTTTATTTTAACTGAATTTATTTTTGTGTATATTTTTTTTTTCATAACATTTCTCATTTTTTTATTTTAATGGAATTTTTTTTGTGTATATTTTTTTTTCATAACATTTCTCATTTTATATTTTATTTTAACTGAATTTATTTTATTTTTTTTTTATTTAAGAAAATTTATATTTCTTTATATATTTTGAAATTTCTGAAATTATTTTATCTCTTTTTTTTTATTTAAAAAAAAATTTCTCATTTTTTAATTTTATTTTAACTGAATTTATTTTATCTCTTTTTTATTTAAAAAAAAAATTTCTCATTTTTTTTATTTATATTTTTAATATTTCTGAAATATTTTTCATCTATATATATTTATTCTTTAACAAAAATATTCCAATATATACCTTTTTTTTATATATATATATATCTAATTTTTTTTTTCTTACTATATTTCAATATATATATATATATATATATATATAAAACACATATTTACAACATAAAAAAACCCACACATACATATATATACACACATACATATATATACACACATACATATATATACACACATATAAACATCTCTTACCTTCATATAATAAAATAACAAAGCAATCGCTCCTAAAAAAAAACTTATCCCCACAGGAGGAATGGTAGATGTCACCACATTTGGGGGGGTAACACTAGGTTTTGATGGGTTTTGTGATCCACTTGATGATGGGGTAGAGGGTTCTAGGGGGGATTGTGGTGACGTGTTGCTACTCTGTGACTGGTCCTTTGTCGTCTGTTGGGAACTATTTTTAATTGATTTCAACATATTGTCTAGTCCACCTAAAAGGTATTTTCCAGCTAGTATACCAACTGGTATTACATTTTGTGCAACGTCAAGAGCTGCTTGTTTTCCAACATCTTTTGCAAAGTCAGTAGCCTCAGAAATTATTTTTGGAGTACCTTCAATAACATTTTTTAAAATTTCTGGTCCCTTTCCACCAAGAGTTAAAATTTTATAAGTGGCTGTTTCCTCAGGAACAATACTATCAATTTTAGCTGTTAAAGTTAATTCTTTCAATAATTCTTCCTCTTTTTTTTTTTCTTGATAATCAGATATTTTTTTTAAATCATTATAGTTACAATCACATTTAACACATTTTGTTTTCAGATATGTTTCGGCATCTGCCTCTGATGGTGGTAATATCTTTGACGAACCATTATTTTTTTTATAGTTTGCATATTCGTTTTGTAATCCTTTCCATTGATCGTTTCTTTTAAGGTACCAATCTTTATATTTTTTCAATAATTGTTGGCATTGTTTGTTTTGTATCTCACTAATTTTGGTAAGATTCTGGTTTTGAAGTTTTTTTAAGCATTGTTCTACAACATTTTTTGCTAAATTTACTTTTTCATCACAAAATTCTTTAGCCCATTCTTCTAACCAGCGTAGAAATTGAGGAATTTCTTCAATATTTTTATATTCATCACAATACTGGTCTTTATCAGTTCCCTCATAATGACATAACATAACGTGCCATACATGTTTTTTATTTTCTTCCCACCATTCCTTACGATTTTCAGTTGGATTTCCATTTGCATTTCCATTCTTATCTTGTTTAAAAATTTCATATAATTGTTTTTTTACAAGTTCTAAATCGTCAAATATATCATCTCCTTTAATAATATTTCCATAATCAGCAAAACTATATTTCATTGCATCTAACAGTTTTGTATGATCGTTACCATAATATGCAGATAATTGTTTTGCTTCATTGTATGCAGTATGAAGAAGATATTCCTTCAATTTTTCTTTATTTGGGGATCGACCACTTAACTTTCTTAATTCACCAATACATAATTGTCTTCTTCTAGGAGGAACTAAAATTTCTGTACTTTTACCTTTAGGAACTTTTACTTGTCTATTTGTCCAAGCATTTAAATCTTTATTAAGTGCTTTTCCTCTACATTGATATCTTCTATTATTTCCATAATAATTACAGTATGACTGATTAGTATCAGGACATTTCTCCAAATCTTTGTCATCAGGTTTTTGTGGTGGCGAATTTTTTTTTTTTGGATCACTTCGAGAACTACCAGGATCGGGAACAGGTTTTTGACCACCAGATGAATCAGGGTCTTGTTTGGGGTTTTGTCCATTTGTTGTGTTGGTTTGACCAGTTGTTTGACCAGTGTCTTGTCCTGGTGTATGTGGCCCAGGTGGCCCCTGTGGACTTGGCGTAGGTGGTACCACTTTATTGTCGCACCCACACTTCTGGTCATACCCACTTGGGGGATATTCCAACGATGAGGGGATGTTACCACTAGGTTGGGGTTGTGACGACACAGTATTCATGCAATCACAACTTATATTAGTACCACTTTTACAAAATTTTTTTATTTTTTTGTTCAAATATTCATAGGCATGGGTTGAACCACTCACGGCCGGATCATTCTTATATGGTTTTTGTCCTTGAAGCTGACTATATTTTATCTTTTGTTTATTATATTGATCACTCCATTTTTCAATAAATGTTTTATATTCTGCACATTGGTTTTGGCACTTATTACAGTCGGTTTTACATGTTGCTTTAGTTCCACCAGATGTACCATTATTGACCTCACAACTCGTACACGCATCTTGTAATTTCTTATACTCCCTCCTGTAGTGACCACAGTAGTCTTCGCCCCATTCGGCAAACCATCGTAAAAATTGGTAGTTTTTGCCACTATCACGTGTGTCTGCCACGGGATAGTCGGTATCACTAGGCATAGTGGTACACTTTGCTAGGTCGTCATCACTATTGTTGGTACCACTATTTCCATCTCTACCACTTTTATATCCACATTTCATTGCTTCCCATACACATTTCTGGTGATCGTTCCACCAGGTTATACGTTCCTGACTACCGGGATCACCACTCTTTGTTTGGCTTCCACTGTTAAATACTTTATTCAAATTTATTTCGGTACCCTGTTTTGGATCTTCTAAATTATCTGTTCCTAATATTATATCTCTTAAATCAAGAAAACTATATTTCATTGCACTACATGGACTGACGTCGTAAGCATATTTTTTTGCTTTTTGTTCATCTGTTTCCTTTTCTTTTTCTTTATAATATTGTCCTAAATTGTACCCTTCTGTTGCTGCATCTTTCATTAATTGTTTTTGTAACGTTTCTTTACTATTAACTTGACCAGATGTGCTGTCAAGTTCATGAAAACATATATGTTGTCTCCTAGGAGGTACATATTCATGTTTAGTCAATCCACGTTGCGTCAAATACTGATTTCCTGCCATTTCACTGTTTATCCATTTAATCCCAGGTGTTCCATTTACTTTATTTTGTAAACCATCGCAATTACTTTTCCCCGAAATATCCCCATAATTGTTGTCGTCTCCTATAAATTTCTTGCACCCACAATACACATCGGCATCATAATATGGTTGTGGTGGTATTTGTGTCAACGCGGTGATGTTTTCTTCCACTTGGTTGGTACCACTAGGTGATGGTGTGGCACCACTTTGTTGTTTGTCACCACATGTGAAAGATTTACATTTGTCTTTTAAGTATTCTTTGGCATCATTTTCAGTATATCCATTTGTTTGTACACTTTTTTGTTGTTGTTGTTGTTGTTCATAGTATTTACTTTGTTTTTCCCAATGTCCTTTTCTCTCACTCATAAATTCTGTGTAATCTTTACATTTAGTTTCACAGTCACCATCACATTTGAGTTCTTTACCACCTTGTGGTTTACATGTGTTTTTTACCTCTTCCAATTTTGTGTGTTTTTCTTTGCAATAATCGTCGTACCATTCGGTGAGCCACCTCAAAAATTGTGGTCGAGCCACAAAAGTGGATAACTTCACACCAGTGGTACCATCACCGAACTTGACACTTTTGTAGTTGTTTTGGTTTTCCAGTTGTTCTTTTACCCTGTCTTTGTCATTCATACCATGTGTTAAGGCGCATAACATTGCATTCCAGACTTTTTCCTCAATAGTATCCCACCAATCTTCAGGTTCTTTGGGGACACTATTTTGTTTACCTAATATTGCTTTTACTTTTGTTCCTATATCTTTATTATTTGTATGTTTACCTAAATCTTCTCCTGTTATGAAATCTTTAAAATCTCCTAACGTGTAGAACATCATTCGTAAAAAATCAGGAGGAATTTTTCCAGTTTTTAATTCTTTTTCTAGTTCATCTTTGCTTTTTGGTGGAGTTCCTTTTTCTTTATCTTCTTTATATTTTTTCCATAAAAAATATGTCTCTAGCGATACAGATTTCATCAAAGCATTCTTTAATTTTTCTTCTTCTGTATTACCTGTTACAGTATTCAAATTTTGTAAATAATGAATACACATTTTTTGTCTTCTAGGAGGCATGCACGGTCCATCAATACCAGTTTTAAACTGACCTGCATCACATTTCCAACTTTCGTCCTTTTTTTCATTGCAACCACCCCCACTAGTTCTTCTTGTGCTATCATTGTCCGTAACATATTTGTCTATTTCACACTGTGTTCCCGTCCTACTAGGTGTTGATCCCGGATGACTCGGATCCGGGTTTGGCATAGGTTTGGGTTCACCGCCACCGCCAGGTGTTGGTGGGCCACTACCATCTGGTTTCCCACTAGGTGATGTACCACTATTTGTTGTGTCCTCCTGACAATCACACTTCTCTTGGTATTCCGTTTTTGGTAGATCATCTAACGATGCGGGGAGTTTGTCACCACTAGGTGACGTTTTTTGTGACGTTTTTTCTTGCATACAATTATTATGTAATCCAAGTAATTCCAGCGATTGGTACAAATATTCATATGCGTGGTTGTCCTCATCTACAAAAGGAGCATACATATATTCGTCTTGTTTTTTAACCTTATTATAATGTTGGTTTTGTTTGTCCCAATCACGTTTCCATTTTTTAATAAAAGATGTATATTTTGGACATTGATCATGGCATTCTGTACAGTCGTCTTTTTTCTCACATGCTTTTTGGTTACTAGTTTTAATCTTACATTTCATGCATTTACTATATAATTGTGCGAACTGTTTTCTTTGTTGTTCACAAAATTCTTCTGACCATTCAGTAAACCAACGTAAAAACTGAGGAGTTGTATGACTGTAGAGGACATATTTAGCAATTCCCTTATCTAAATCTTCAGGATCATATTTGTAATTATTGTTAAGTTTTTTTTGAATTTCACTTTGTGCGCTTTTCTCACTCGTACCATGTGATAGGGCACATAACATTCCTTGCCATATATCTAGACCGTTTTTATCCCACCATTCTTTACGTTTTTCGTCAGTGTTTCCACCATTGTTTTTCAAAATTTCAGTTATATTCTTTGTTGCCTTCTGAACATCACCTGAATTTTTTTCTGATATATCTTTATCTAAACATAAATCTTTGAAATCTCCATATGTAAAAAAAATTGAACGTAAAAATTCTTCAGGGATAATACCATTTTTTAATTGTTCATCAAGTTTTGTTTCTGCTGAAGGATCTTCATTTTTTTTATCCTTTTTGTATTTATCCCAAGCAAAATATGTTTCTAGAGCTGCAGATTTTATAAAAGCATCTTTCAATTCTTCTTTAGATTCAGTACTCTTCAATTCTTTCAAATAATGTATGCAAAATTTCTGTCTTCTAGGAGGCATACATGCTCCTTTATCACTATCACCTATTAAACCTTGATTATTTTCGCAATCCCATTTAGGATATGTTGTGTCGTTTGCACCTGTTATTTTTGGATTACAATCTCCGTTCTGGCTTTTTCTTTTTCCTTCATTTTCCTCAATACAGTCTTTCACCGTTTTACATATATCTTCAGGATTTGTTTTGGATTTGGGTGGGAGAAATCCTGGTACTCCAGGTGTCGTCGTAGGTGTCTTTGGTTTCTTTTCCTCTTTACATTCCCCTTCATAATCTTTAGGTTTTTCCTTAAATACACTTTTCTCATCACTACTATTAGTGTTATCAAATTTTTTTTGCGTTGTATCATTACAATAAGTACTTCCTCCCATAGATGTAACATAGTCAGATAGGGTTTTGTAATCACTATTGTCGTTATTGTTACCATCACAAAGGCTTTTGTTGTTGTTTTTTACTTTTTCTAAAAATTGTTCATGTTCTTTTTTAATATCATCAGTATTACCACCACTTTTTTTTTGGTATAATTCTTCATATTGTTTTTTTTGTGTTTCCCAATCACCTTGCCAATCTTTAACGTGTTGACTATAAACTTTACAGTTAGCTCTACATCGCTCACACACAGTGGTATCCGATTTCCCTTTGGCTATATTCTTTTGACACGCGTGACAAAATGCTTTGACCCACCAAAAATTCCTTTCTAGTTGTTTGCAATAACTTTCGGACCATTCAGTCATCCATCTCAATCGTTGTGGAATATAATCGTCGGGCGGGACGTACGACTCGCGGCCGCACTTATAACGTTCCCACTTTTTTGTAGTGGTACCACCAGGTGGTGATGGTATGTATAGATCTGCCTCCGCGGGAGCATTGCATGTTAGTGCTTTCCACACCTGGTCGCGGTTGGCCGACCACCAATGTTCCCTCAAGGTTTTGTATTTGGGGGTTTCACTGGAACCACTTTGATATTTTTTGTTGCTTTTAATTCCATCATGTTTTTCGTAAATTTTCTCAAATATTTTTTCCAAGTGTTGTTCCAACTGCTTCATATCGTGGTTACCACTCCATATGTCTTTCCCCCTAATTATGTCCCCTAGGTCGGCAAAACTGTACTTCATAGCATTACATATGCCTGATTTATCACCTTTACTTAGATGTTTTTCGACAATATCGTCGCCTTCATATTTGGCGGCAAGCAACACGTCACCAAGGAACGAGTCATTAACACTAGCGCCAAGGAGACCGCTCGCTTTATCGTCCAGATCTAGATTTTCTAAATTTGAGGTACACATATGTTGTCTTCTTGGGGGCAATAAAACGTCGTTATGTCCATCACGCATATCCGTGCCACCAGGTTTCCACTTATCTCCAATAATAAATCTTTGTTCTCCTTGTTTTTTACCTTTTCCAGTACAAGGACCATGATGTTCACCTGTACTAGGAGTAGATTTAGGAGTATAGCTTCGAACATCATTCGTATGTTTTTCTATTCTAAATTTACAATAATCGTTGCTCTCCAGTTTAGGTCCACTATTATTTTTAATTCTAAATTCTGCTTTCGACAAATCGCCCCTCAAATTACTACCAACCACACTCAACTCGGCCACGTACTGTAGGTGGTTTGCCGCATCAAGAATTTTATTTCCCGTACATGTGGGTGGTGTAGGGGGTTTTTGTTCACATTCACACTGATTCTCGTAGTTACCAGGTGGGTATTGGTCCAACGTTTGGGGCATAACACTATTTGGTGGTTTTTGTGACTTTTCTTTCATACAATCACAACTAATATGAGTACCACTGTTACATATTTTTTGCATTTGTTTGTTTATGTAGTCATGAGCTTCTTCTGCGTTATTGACATCGCTATCAGCAGTTGTATATTGAGGTTTAGTTCTTTCTGTTTTGTATTTTTTTTTTTGTTTTTCATAATCAGGTTTCCACTTATCAATAAACTCTTTATATTTTTTACATTGATCTGCACATCCTGAACATTCTGGTCCATATTTATCACAGGTTGATTTACCATCCTTACCAGGAGTAGCATTACATTTCTCACATGCCGTACTTAGTGTCTCAAACTCCTTTTTGTGTTCTTTACAAAAGTGTTCCCCCCATTCGGTCATCCAGCGCAAAAACTGAGGCCGAGATACAAACTGTGGTAACGACGTGCCACCAGTGGTACTACCGCCAGTGGTGGTATCAAACATCACTTCGTCAAACTTGTATGTGGTTTTAAGTTTTCCTTGTACAGTGTCTTTTTCACTAGGACCCGCAGCATGTGATAACCCACATAACATCCCTTCCCAAATATGTGGGGCGTTAGTTTCCCACCAGGATTGACGTGTAGATTCAGTAGGTTCTGGACCATTTGGTTGGCCATTAATTTTTTTCAAAGCATTAGTTATATTATCTATTGCATTACCCACATCATTATTATCCTTATTATTGGGTTTTTTTTTTTTACTTATATCCTTATTTAAACATAAATCTCTATAATCACCAAAAGTATACATCATAGAACGTAAAAAATCATCAGGGATAGTTCCATTCGTTTTTAATTCTGTATCTACATTTTTACCTTTTCCATCACCATGTTCTATATAATATTTCCAATGAAGAAAAGTTTCAGCAGCTGCACATTTTATAAAAGCATTTTTCAAACCTCCGGGTTTAGTTATATTTGATGTTTGCGTAGTATCTGCTAAATAGTGTAAACATAGTTTTTGTCTTCTAGGAGGAATACAACCGTCCTCACGACCACTTTCAAACTGATTTGCATCACATTTCCACCCTGGATAAGGATTAGTCGTTGCTTTTGCTGGATCAAATTTTTGATTACATTCACCCACTTTTTTCTTTGTCTCATACTCGTTAAATATGTCTCCCACTATTTGACATGGCGTCGAACTATCGCAACTACATGCCGTCACATAATCACTAGGGTAATTACGGAACACATTTTCTGCGTCACCACTATTTCCACAAAAATATTTTTGTCCCTGACACTCCATATCTTTAAGTATGTGATGTACGTACCCCGCTGCACTATCATACGTGGTATTGCCACTATTTGCTGTTTGTAATTTCTTTAAGAATTGGTATAGATATTTCTCATTTTCATCCTTACCAGTACCATTATTATTTTTTGCTTTATCGTATAATTCTTGGTATTGTTCTTTTTGTTTTTCCCAATCTTCTTTCCATTTTGTAATAAATTCACTATATGCTTTGCATTTATCTTGGCATTGTTTACATTTGGTGCTATCACATTTACTGTTATTACCATTTTTACACTCACTACACGCCCCCACTAAATCAGTATAGTGTTTCTTTTGTGTTTTGCAGTACCACTCGGCCCATTCGGTCATCCATCGTAGACGTTGCGGGATGTAGTCATCAAAAGGGGTGGAATTAACACCAGGAGGGCGAGGACGACGACCAGGACCAGTACCACTAGTAGGAGCATTGTATTGACATTCTCCACTTAAATTATCTGTTTTTCCTGCGCATTTCATAGCCTCCCAGATTTTGTCACGATTTGTTTCCCACCATTCATTACGAATTTTTGTATATGGGGCCTGTTCAGTGGAATACGTAGTTCCTTGAGTAGCGTTGTCTTTAATGGTTTTAAATATTGTTTTCAAATTTTCTTGAATATCTTTATTACCTTGTTCTTTTACCCATATATCTCTTCCTCTTATAATATCCCCAATATCTGCAAAACTAGATTTCATTGCTCGACATATTGTCTGTTGATGATTTGGGTCTTTTAGAATATCGTTTCCATTGTTATCTTTATTCTTATCTTTATACTGTTCTATTATTTTTTCTGCTTCATATTTTGCACAAAGCAATACTTCCCCCAATAATGTGTGTTTGGCACTCTTACCTTTAAGTCCTTGGCTATTCATGTCCAGGTTTTCTAAATTCGAAGTACATATATGACGACGACGTGGAGGCATTATAACATCTTGATGGTTGTCATGCATACCGGCTGCGTCCGCTTTCCATTGTGTTCCTACTTCAAATCTTGTGTTAATACCGTCACCTCCTCCTTTTCCTTGACACGGACCTTCAGTTCTCTCATTTTTATCACGTTTATCATTCGTATGTTTTTCTTTGTCCAGTTTGCAAGCATCTCCACCCACATCTGTTGCACTACCATTTTTAAATTTTGCTTGATTTAATTCAGCTTTTAATTCCCCCTCATTAACATGACCAACATTACCACCCTGTTTTGATTCCGATTGTGTCGTCGTCTGAATAACAGTTGCTATAGTATTTACAGATACGCCACTTTTGTTTGTGCCACACGCGGCACTAGCAGCACCAACACTTTGTGACGAAGAACTAAGTGCGGGTGGAGGAACCGCTTGGCCAGCGACAGTACCATGAGCATTTATGACTCTTTGACAATCTGCGTTTGTATGTCTCGTACTTGTATGTGTTCCTTCCTTGCACATACAGTTATATCTTATATTACTTTTATCATTAGTAAGATCAAATAATTCTTTGTCGTTACAGTCACCATTATCTTTACAACATTGATCCATACTTCTACTAACTGCATCTATGAAACCATCTAGTAAGTCCTTTTTGTTTTGATCATATCCATATTCTGCTTTCATACATGTTTCCTTATAATTCTCATAATACGGTTTAGATACGTCTATTAACGTTTTATATATATCACATAGACCTTCACAACTTTTTCCAGGTGTTGTTTTTCCACACTCATCCACCAACATTTGGCCTAAATCACGTTTGAGTAAACAAAACTCTTCAGCCCATTCTTCAAGAAAACGAATACATTGGGTTTTCTCTCTTTTGTCAATTTGACAAGGTGTTCCCTTAGTTGGGTCTTTGAAATGTGTTTTTTGCAAATCTTGTACAATAGTTTTAAAATGAGAACTCCATCGTTGTTTAAATGTCTGTTTATCTCTTACCTTGGTTTCAATTTGTTCTATTAGACATTGAATTCCTTTAGTTTCATTTTCCTCAACTACATCGTCTCCTAAGAATAATGTATGGTAATCTTCCATACTTAGATACCATTCTTTACAAAACGCATCATGATTATTATTATGTTTTTGTTTTATAAGTTTGCTAAATTCAGTACTTAACCCCTCAATCATATCTTTTTTAAGACCAACTGCAACGTCTCCTATTTTAGTTTTGGCGTCTATTTTACCCTCTAGCACATCTTGTAAACTATCTCTGCTGGTAATTTTCTGATTAATTTCTTCCAGATATTTATATATTCCTTCAACTAACAATGCTCGTCTACGTAGAGGTATATGTAAATTTGGTGCAGTTTTTAAACTATTACAATTAGTAGGTGAACTTATAATTTGGATACCACTATTATTGTCTAATTCTGGTATATCTTTTTTAATAGTTACACTTAATGTATTACAGTTTTCAATGCCTAATACTGTTTTTCCTTTAATATCTATTAGTGGTTCTACATCATTTTCCCATTTATACTTGTTTCTATTTGGAGACATTAGTTTACTTTTGACTTTATCGAATATTTTTTGTTGTATTTGTTTCCATCCGCAAAATAATTGTTGCTCTGTAAGTTTACCACTATTAGTGATATTTTTTTTATATATTTCCCATTTCCATGCTTCATGATCGATCTCATATTTTAGAAAATTCAAATAATCAAAATACATTAATTTAGCGTTAGGCCGGTTACCTTCAGTTAAATATTGGATATTTTTTAAAATACTACTTTTGTTATTAGATTGTTCTGCCCCCATTTTGACGAAAATATCACCATCACAAAATTACCAGTGGCATACAAACACCTACATGTAGTGTCAAACATCCCCACTTACAAACACATATGTTTCTTTATCTCTTGCATTTAAAATATATTAGATATTTCTGTTTTTTGCCCACATGTGCCATGGTAATCACATAGAGTGGTATACAAATACATGTGGTACAAATATAGTGGTACACAAATACAGTGGTACAAATATTGTGGTATAAACATATGTGGTGGTATCTTCATAATAATATCATTATGAATAGGAATTATAATATCATTATATTCATAATGAAAATATCATTTCAAAATATACATAATAATATACATAATGATATTATTATAATAATGATATTATTATGAATATAATGATATTATTATGAATATAATGATATTATTATTATAATAATATTATTATGTATATTATTATGTATATTTGTAATGATATTATATTATTATGAATATAATGATATTATCATTCCTATTCATAATGATATTATTATGAATATACCACTATAGTGTATATATAATAAATACATAAAAATATATATATGTATATCTATGTTTGTTTTTTTATATTTGTTTTTTTCTTTTTATTAGTTTTATTTTTATTTTCTACTATCAATTTTAATATTAATAACGATACTATTATATATATATATGTATACATATATATATAAGAATACGTATTTTTTTATACATATATAAAAATACATATGTAATAGGTATCGATATATATTTATATATATATCAAAATTTGTGTTTGTATATTTATATATTTTTCGAAATGTTTTCATATAAAAAAATATAAAATATATGTAATATATTTTTTTTTATAAAAAAATACAAAAATACAAAAAAATAAAAACTATTAACAAAATACAAAATATAAAATATATATATGTTTATTTCTCTATGTCCTCTTCGTGTCGCCTCTTCGTGTCGTCTCCGCCTCGCCACAAAAACACTAATATATATAGTATATGTTGTAGATAAAATATATATCACGGTATGTTTATTTGTATGTATATATATTTTGATATGATATGATGAGATATACGAAATATATAAGATTTTTTTTTTTTTTTGTATTTTTTGTATTTTTTTTTTGTATTTTTTTGTATAAGTTGTATAATATATATATATTACGAAATATAAAATATATTTGAATATGAAATATAAAATAATATATTACGAAATATAAAATATTATATATTATAAAATAATATGAATATGAAATAATATGAAATATAATGTATTATAAAATATATTTGAATATGAAATATGAAATAATATGAAATATAATATAATATGAAATATAATTTATTATAAAATATAATTTATTATAAAATATAATATAATATGAAATATAATTTATTATAAAATAATATGTAATATAATATGAAATATAATATTATATATTATGAAAAATATAATATTATATATATATACCTATAAACCTATAAACCTATATATATATTATACCACTACGTAATATAATGACCACGGTATCACTTATACCACAAAATATAATATACCACAATATTAATAGTATCACAGTATCAATATTACCACAGTATTAATATTACCACAGAAAAAGTAACCACGAGTATTAATATTACCACGATATGTATACCACGTAATATAAGTGTAGTACCACAATATATGTGGTTACATATATATATGTATATGTGATACCACTATATGTGTGTCACCACTATGTATATGTATACCACTATATATATGTGTTTGTACCACTATGTGTTTGATACCCACATAGTACGGCCACCACCACACCACAAATATATATATATATATATTTGTGGGTATATAGATATATATATTTATATATATATGAAATTTCAAATAATTGAATTTGTATGAACAAATAGGAACATAGGAACTTAGTAAAATGATTCGTATTTGTGTATTCGTGTTTATGTATTTGATGATATTTTTGACGTTTGTGTAGGTTTTTGGGGGTGTTTGTGTGTTTGTGTGTGTATTTGATTTTTGGGTGTTTGGGTGTATATGATTTGTGGATGTATTTGGTTTTTGTAGGTTTTTTGGTTTTTGTGAGTTTGAGATTTTTAGGTTTTGATTTTTTAGGTTTTCATATTTTGATTTTTGTGTGTTTGGATTTTGGTAGGTTTTGATATTTTGATTTTGATATTTTCATTTTTATGTTTTGATTTTTATGTTTTTATTTTTTATGCTTTGATTTGGATATTTTGAATTTTCATGTTTTGATTCTCATATTTTGATTTGGATGTTTTTGATTCTCACATTTTCATTTTTACGCTTTTGATATTTTGATTTTCATGTTTTCATTTTTATGCTTTTGTACTTTTAAGTTTTGATTTTTAGGTTTTTGGTTTTTGATTTGGATGTATTTGATTTTTGTGTGTTTGGATTTTTAGGTTTTGATTTTCATATTTTTATTTTCTGATTTTAATTTCTTATGTTGTGATTTTGACATTTTGATTTGGATGTTTTTAATTTTGATATTTTGACTTTTAGGTTTTCATTCTCATATTTTGATTTTCATATTTTGATTTTTATGCCTTTGATTTTGATATTTTGATTCTCCTATTTTGATATTTCAATTTTTAGGTTTTTGATTTTTATGTTTTTAGATTTTCAGGTTTTGATTGGGATATTTTTATATTTTGATTTTTAGGTTTTCAATTTTTTAGGTTTTGATTTTTTAGTTTTGATTTTTTAGGTTTTCATTTTTATGCTTTTGATATTTAGGTTTTGATTTTTTAGGTTTTGATTTTTTAGATTTTGATTTTGATATTTTGATTTTCATGTTTTGAATTTTGATATTTTCAGTTTTTAGGTTTTGAATTTGATATTTTGATTTTTCATATTTTATTTTATTTTTTTTTTTTTTTTTCGAACTTAAATTTTGTATTGTGTGAATTTTTTTTTTTTTTATATGTGTAACTTGTTTCTTCCTTTTTTTTTTTTTTTTTTTTTTATATATATCGTGTAACTTGATCTTTTTTTTTTTTTTTTTTTTTTTTTTTTTTGTGTTATATATATATATATATTTTCTATAGTGTGTTCATAATTTATATATATTTTTTTTTTTTTTTTTTTTTTTTTTTTTTTTTGAAATTATATTTTAATTATTTCTATATAATATTTTTTTTATTCCTATAGTGTGTTCTAATTAGTTTTTTTTTTTTTTCGGTATTAATATTTTAAAAAATTCGAGTATTAAAAAATTTTATTTTTTCGTACTTAACACGTGTTATATATTCAGTCACTTCCACGTTCTCGAATTTTGGTATTTAACACCTGTGGTATATTTTGGAGTACTCTCTCACGTGTTAATAATACTTGATACATATACGTAGTGTAATACCAAAGTGGTACATATACACGTGTACATACATATATAGTTGGTACATAATGATATATTGTCTTGATGTATATGCAACCCTGGAACACTATCATACTACGTGGTACTTTATACTCATGTCGATACCACTATTGTTGTCTGGTATAACCTATATGTTGTTGTGATACCAATAATTTTGTGATACCACGTGTACGTGTGTCACCACTATGGTGTTTGTGTCACCACGTGTACTTGTGTAAATATGTGTACCACTATATTGTGATTACCACTAGGTGTTTGGATA